>NW_028301607.1:19181818-19333333 GCF_987345545.1 Pholcus phalangioides
CCCATGGCTTATCAGAATTCGAACTTGAGCCTTGGGTCAAGGGTCCTAGGGTCCAAATATGTACATGCGACCCTTTAGACGCCCATTCTTCAAGTGTGTTGACCAGTGCGACCCATGGCTTATCAGAATTCGAACTTGAGCCATGGGTCATGCGTCCTAGGGTCCAAATATGTACATGCGATCCTCTAGACGCCCATTCTTCAGGTTTGTGGACCAGTGCGACCCATGGCTTATCAGAATTCCAACTTGAACCATGGGTCAAGGGACCTAGAGCCCAAATATCCACATGCGACCCTTTAGATGCCCATTCTTCAAGTGTGTTGACCAGTGCGACCCATGGCTTATCAGAATTCGAACTTGAGCCATGGGTCAAGGGTCCTAGGGTCCAAATATGTACATGCGATCCTCTAGACGCCCATTCTTCAGGTTTGTTGACCAGTGCGACCCATGGCTTATCAGAATTCCAACTTGAACCATGGGTCAAGGGACCTAGAGCCCAAATATCCACATGCGACCCTTTAGACGCCCATTCTTCAGGTTTGTTGACCAGTGCGACCCATGGCTTATCAGAATTCGAACTTGAACCAAGGGTCAAGCGTCCTAGGGTCCAAATATATACATGCGACCCTTTAGACGCCCATTCTTCAAGTGTGTTGAACATTGCGACCCATGGCTTATCAGAATTCGAACTTGAGCCGTGGGTCAAGTGTCCTAGGGTCCAAATATGTACATGCGACCCTTTAGACGCCCATTCTTCAAGTGTGTTGTTTGGTGCGACCCATGGCTTTCCGAATTCGAACTTGAGCCGTGAATCAAGGGTCCTAGGGTCCAAATATGTACATGCGACCCTTTAGACGCCCATTCTTCAAGTGTGTTGACCAGTGCGACCCATGGCTTATCAGAATTCGAACTTGAGCCATGGGTCAAGGGTCCTAGGGTCCAAATATGTACATGCGATCCTCTAGACGCCCATTCTTCAGGTTTGTTGACCAGTGCGACCCATGGCTTATTAGAATTCCAACTTGAACCATGGGTCAAGGGACCTAGAGCCCAAATATCCACATGCGACCCTTTAGACGCCCATTCTTCAAGTGTGTTGACCAGTGCGACCCATGGCTTATCAGAATTCGAACTTGAGCCGTGAATCAAGGGTCCCAGGGTCCAAATATGTACATGCGACCCTTTAGACGCCCATTCTTCAAGTGTGTTGAACATTGCGACCCATGGCTTATCAGAATTCGAACTTGAGCCTTGGGTCAAGGGTCCTAGGGTCCAAATATGTACATGCGACCCTTTAGACGCCCATTCTTCAAGTGTGTTGACCAGTGCGACCCATGGCTTATCAGAATTCGAACTTGAGCCATGGGTCATGCGTCCTAGGGTCCAAATATGTACATGCGACCCTTTAGACGCCCATTCTTCAAGTGTGTTGACCAGTGTGACCCATGGCTTATCAGAATTCGAACTTGAGCCATGGGTCAAGCGTCCTAGGGTCCAAATATGTACATGCGACCCTTTAGACGCCCATTCTTCAGGTTTGTTGACCAGTGCGACCCATGGCTTATCAGAATTCGAACTTGAACCAAGGGTCAAGCGTCCTAGGGTCCAAATATATACATGCGACCCTTTAGACGCCCATTCTTCAAGTGTGTTGAACATTGCGACCCATGGCTTATCAGAATTCGAACTTGAGCCGTGGGTCAAGTGTCCTAGGGTCCAAATATGTACATGCGACCCTTTAGACGCCCATTCTTCAAGTGTGTTGTTTGGTGCGACCCATGGCTTTCCGAATTCGAACTTGAGCCGTGAATCAAGGGTCCTAGGGTCCAAATATGTACATGCGACCCTTTAGACGCCCATTCTTCAAGTGTGTTGACCAGTGCGACCCATGGCTTATCAGAATTCGAACTTGAACCATGGGTCAAGGGACCTAGAGTACAAATATCCACATGCGACCCGTTAGACGCCCATTCTTCAAGTGTGTTGAACATTGCGACCCATGGCTTATCAGAATTCGAACTTGAGCCGTGGGTCAAGTGTCCTAGGGTCCAAATATGTACATGCGACCCTTTAGACGCCCATTCTTCAAGTGTGTTGACCAGTGCGACCCATGGCTTATCAGAATTCGAACTTGAGCCATGGGTCAAGGGTCCTAGGGTCCAAATATATACATGCGACCCTTTAGACGCCCATTCTTCAAGTGTGTTGTTTAGTGCGACCCATGGCTTTCAGAATTCGAACTTGAACCAAGGGTCAAGCGTCCTAGGGTCCAAATATGTACATGCGACCCTTTAGACGCCCATTCTTCAAGTATGTTGAACATTGCGACCCATGGCTTATCAGAATTCGAACTTGAGCCGTGGGTCAAGGGTCCTAGGGTCCAAATATGTACATGCGACCCTTTAGACGCCCATTCTTCAAGTGTGTTGACCAGTGCGACCCATGGCTTATCAGAATTCGAACTTGAGCCATGGGTCAAGGGTCCTAGGGTCCAAATATGTACATGCGATCCTCTAGACGCCCATTCTTCAGGTTTGTTGACCAGTGCGACCCATGGCTTATCAGAATTCCAACTTGAACCATGGGTCAAGGGACCTAGAGCCCAAATATCCACATGCGACCCTTTAGATGCCCATTCTTCAAGTGTGTTGACCAGTGCGACCCATGGCTTATCAGAATTCGAACTTGAGCCATGGGTCAAGGGTCCTAGGGTCCAAATATGTACATGCGATCCTCTAGACGCCCATTCTTCAGGTTTGTTGACCAGTGCGACCCATGGCTTATCAGAATTCCAACTTGAACCATGGGTCAAGGGACCTAGAGCCCAAATATCCACATGCGACCCTTTAGACGCCCATTCTTCAAGTGTGTTGACCAGTGCGACCCATGGCTTATCAGAATTCGAACTTGAGCCGTGAATCAAGGGTCCTAGGGTCCAAATATGTACATGCGACCCTTTAGACGCCCATTCTTCAAGTGTGTTGAACATTGCGACCCATGGCTTATCAGAATTCGAACTTGAGCCTTGGGTCAAGGGTCCTAGGGTCCAAATATGTACATGCGACCCTTTAGACGCCCATTCTTCAAGTGTGTTGACCAGTGCGACCCATGGCTTATCAGAATTCGAACTTGAGCCATGGGTCATGCGTCCTAGGGTCCAAATATGTACATGCGACCCTTTAGACGCCCATTCTTCAGGTTTGTTGACCAGTGCGACCCATGGCTTATCAGAATTCGAACTTGAACCAAGGGTCAAGCGTCCTAGGGTCCAAATATATACATGCGACCCTTTAGACGCCCATTCTTCAAGTGTGTTGACCAGTGCGACCCATGGCTTATCAGAATTCGAACTTGAGCCATGGGTCATGCGTCCTAGGGTCCAAATATGTACATGCGACCCTTTAGACGCCCATTCTTCAAGTGTGTTGACCAGTGTGACCCATGGCTTATCAGAATTCGAACTTGAGCCATGGGTCAAGCGTCCTAGGGTCCAAATATGTACATGCGACCCTTTAGACGCCCATTCTTCAGGTTTGTTGACCAGTGCGACCCATGGCTTATCAGAATTCGAACTTGAACCAAGGGTCAAGCGTCCTAGGGTCCAAATATATACATGCGACCCTTTAGACGCCCATTCTTCAAGTGTGTTGAACATTGCGACCCATGGCTTATCAGAATTCGAACTTGAGCCGTGGGTCAAGTGTCCTAGGGTCCAAATATGTACATGCGACCCTTTAGACGCCCATTCTTCAAGTGTGTTGTTTGGTGCGACCCATGGCTTTCCGAATTCGAACTTGAGCCGTGAATCAAGGGTCCTAGGGTCCAAATATGTACATGCGACCCTTTAGACGCCCATTCTTCAAGTGTGTTGACCAGTGCGACCCATGGCTTATCAGAATTCGAACTTGAACCATGGGTCAAGGGACCTAGAGTACAAATATCCACATGCGACCCGTTAGACGCCCATTCTTCAAGTGTGTTGAACATTGCGACCCATGGCTTATCAGAATTCGAACTTGAGCCGTGGGTCAAGTGTCCTAGGGTCCAAATATGTACATGCGACCCTTTAGACGCCCATTCTTCAAGTGTGTTGACCAGTGCGACCCATGGCTTATCAGAATTCGAACTTGAGGCATGGGTCATGCGTCCTAGGGTCCAAATATGTACATGCGACCCTTTAGACGCCCATTCTTCAAGTGTGTTGACCAGTGTGACCCATGGCTTATCAGAATTCGAAATTGAGCCATGGGTCAAGCGTCCTAGGGTCCAAATATGTACATGCGACCCTTTAGACGCCCATTCTTCAGGTTTGTTGACCAGTGCGACCCATGGCTTATCAGAATTCGAACTTGAACCAAGGGTCAAGCGTCCTAGGGTCCAAATATATACATGCGACCCTTTAGACGCCCATTCTTCAAGTGTGTTGAACATTGCGACCCATGGCTTATCAGAATTCGAACTTGAGCCGTGGGTCAAGTGTCCTAGGGTCCAAATATGTACATGCGACCCTTTAGACGCCCATTCTTCAAGTGTGTTGAACATTGCGACCCATGGCTTATCAGAATTCGAACTTGAGCCTTGGGTCAAGGGTCCTAGGGTCCAAATATGTACATGCGACCCTTTAGACGCCCATTCTTCAAGTGTGTTGACCAGTGCGACCCATGGCTTATCAGAATTCGAACTTGAGCCATGGGTCAAGGGTCCTAGGGTCCAAATATGTACATGCGACCCTTTAGACGCCCATTTTACAAGTGTGTTGACCAGTGCGACCCATGGCTTACCAGAATTCGAACTTGAACCAAGGGTCAAGCGTCCTAGGGTCCACATATATACATGCGACCCTTTAGACGCCCATTCTTCAAGTGTGTTGAACATTGCGACCCATGGCTTATCAGAATTCGAACTTGAGCCGTGGGTCAAGTGTCCTAGTGTCCGAATATGTACATGCGACCCTTTAGACGCCCATTCTTCAAGTGTGTTGACCAGTGCGACCCATGGCTTATCAGAATTCGAACTTGAACCATGGGTCAAGGGACCTAGAGTCCGAATATGTACATGCGACCCTTTAGACGCCCATTCTTCAAGTGTGTTGTTTAGTGCGACCCATGGCTTTCCGAATTCGAACTTGAGCCGTGAATCAAGGGACCTAGAGTCCAAATATCCACATGCGACCCTTTAGATGCCCATTCTTCAAGTGTGTTGACCAGTGCGACCCATGGCTTATCAGAATTCGAACTTGAGGCATGGGTCAAGGGACCTAGAGTCCAAATATCCACATGCGACCCTTTAGATGCCCATTCTTCAAGTGTGTTGACCAGTGCGACCCATGGCTTATCAGAATTCGAACTTGAGCCATGGGTCAAGGGTCCTAGGGTCCAAATATGTACATGCGATCCTCTAGACGCCCATTCTTCAGGTTTGTTGACCAGTGCGACCCATGGCTTATCAGAATTCCAACTTGAACCATGGGTCAAGGGACCTAGAGTCCGAATATGTACATGCGACCCTTTAGACGCCCATTCTTCAAGTGTGTTGTTTAGTGCGACCCATGGCTTTCCGAATTCGAACTTGAGCCGTGAATCAAGGGACCTAGAGTCCAAATATCCACATGCGACCCTTTAGATGCCCATTCTTCAAGTGTGTTGACCAGTGTGACCCATGGCTTATCAGAATTCGAAATTGAGCCATGGGTCAAGCGTCCTAGGGTCCAAATATATACATGCGACCCTTTAGACGCCCATTCTTCAGGTTTGTTGACCAGTGCGACCCATGGCTTATCAGAATTCGAACTTGAACCAAGGGTCAAGCGTCCTAGGGTCCAAATATATACATGCGACCCTTTAGACGCCCATTCTTCAAGTGTGTTGAACATTGCGACCCATGGCTTATCAGAATTCGAACTTGAGCCGTGGGTCAAGTGTCCTAGGGTCCAAATATGTACATGCGACCCTTTAGACGCCCATTCTTCAAGTGTGTTGAACATTGCGACGCATGGCTTATCAGAATTCGAACTTGAGCCTTGGGTCAAGGGTCCTAGGGTCCAAATATGTACATGCGACCCTTTAGACGCCCATTCTTCAAGTGTGTTGACCAGTGCGACCCATGGCTTATCAGAATTCGAACTTGAGCCATGGGTCAAGGGTCCTAGGGTCCAAATATGTACATGCGACCCTTTAGACGCCCATTTTACAAGTGTGTTGACCAGTGCGACCCATGGCTTATCAGAATTCGAACTTGAACCAAGGGTCAAGCGTCCTAGGGTCCACATATATACATGCGACCCTTTAGACGCCCATTCTTCAAGTGTGTTGAACATTGCGACCCATGGCTTATCAGAATTCGAACTTGAGCCGTGGGTCAAGTGTCCTAGTGTCCGAATATGTACATGCGACCCTTTAGACGCCCATTCTTCAAGTGTGTTGTTTAGTGCGACCCATGGCTTTCCGAATTCGAACTTGGGCCGTGAATCAAGGGACCTAGAGTCCAAATATCCACATGCGACCCTTTAGACGCCCATTCTTCAAGTGTGTTGACCAGTGCGACCCATGGCTTATCAGAATTCGAACTTGAGCCATGGGTCAAGGGACCTAGAGTCCAAATATCCACATGCGACCCTTTAGATGCCCATTCTTCAAGTGTGTTGACCAGTGCGACCCATGGCTTATCAGAATTCGAACTTGAGCCATGGGTCAAGGGTCCTAGGGTCCAAATATGTACATGCGATCCTCTAGACGCCCATTCTTCAGGTTTGTTGACCAGTGCGACCCATGGCTTATCAGAATTCCAACTTGAACCATGGGTCAAGGGACCTAGAGTCCAAATATCCACATGCGACCCTTTAGACGCCCATTCTTCAAGTGTGTTGACCAGTGCGACCCATGGCTTATCAGAATTCGAATTTGAGCCATGGGTCAAGGGTCTTAGGGTCCAAATATGTACATGCGACCCTTTAGACGCCCATTCTTCAAGTGTGTTGAACATTGCGACCCATGGCTTATCAGAATTCGAACTTGAGCCGTGGGTCAAGGGTCCTAGGGTCCAAATATGTACATGCGACCCTTTAGACGCCCATTCTTCAAGTGTGTTGAACATTGCGACCCATGGCTTATCAGAATTCGAACTTGAGCCTTGGGTCAAGGGTCCTAGGGTCCAAATATGTACATGCGACCCTTTAGACGCCCATTCTTCAAGTGTGTTGAACATTGCGACCCATGGCTTATCAGAATTCGAACTTGAGCCGTGGGTCAAGTGTCCTAGTGTCCGAATATGTACATGCGACCCTTTAGACGCCCATTCTTCAAGTGTGTTGTTTAGTGCGACCCATGGCTTTCCGAATTCGAACTTGAGCCGTGAATCAAGGGACCTAGAGTCCAAATATCCACATGCGACCCTTTAGACGCCCATTCTTCAAGTGTGTTGACCAGTGCGACCCATGGCTTATCAGAATTCGAACTTGAGCCATGGGTCAAGGGACCTAGAGCCCAAATATCCACATGCGACCCTTTAGACGCCCATTCTTCAAGTGTGTTGACCAGTGCGACCCATGGCTTATCAGAATTCGAACTTGAGCCGTGAATCAAGGGTCCTAGGGTCCAAATATGTACATGCGACCCTTTAGACGCCCATTCTTCAAGTGTGTTGAACATTGCGACCCATGGCTTATCAGAATTCGAACTTGAGCCTTGGGTCAAGGGTCCTAGGGTCCAAATATGTACATGCGACCCTTTAGACGCCCATTCTTCAAGTGTGTTGACCAGTGCGACCCATGGCTTATCAGAATTCGAACTTGAGCCATGGGTCATGCGTCCTAGGGTCCAAATATGTACATGCGATCCTCTAGACGCCCATTCTTCAGGTTTGTGGACCAGTGCGACCCATGGCTTATCAGAATTCCAACTTGAACCATGGTTCAAGGGACCTAGAGCCCAAATATCCACATGCGACCCTTTAGATGCCCATTCTTCAAGTGTGTTGACCAGTGCGACCCATGGCTTATCAGAATTCGAACTTGAGCCATGGGTCAAGGGTCCTAGGGTCCAAATATGTACATGCGATCCTCTAGACGCCCATTCTTCAGGTTTGTTGACCAGTGCGACCCATGGCTTATCAGAATTCCAACTTGAACCATGGGTCAAGGGACCTAGAGCCCAAATATCCACATGCGACCCTTTAGACGCCCATTCTTCAGGTTTGTTGACCAGTGCGACCCATGGCTTATCAGAATTCGAACTTGAACCAAGGGTCAAGCGTCCTAGGGTCCAAATATATACATGCGACCCTTTAGACGCCCATTCTTCAAGTGTGTTGAACATTGCGACCCATGGCTTATCAGAATTCGAACTTGAGCCGTGGGTCAAGTGTCCTAGGGTCCAAATATGTACATGCGACCCTTTAGACGCCCATTCTTCAAGTGTGTTGTTTGGTGCGACCCATGGCTTTCCGAATTCGAACTTGAGCCGTGAATCAAGGGTCCTAGGGTCCAAATATGTACATGCGACCCTTTAGACGCCCATTCTTCAAGTGTGTTGACCAGTGCGACCCATGGCTTATCAGAATTCGAACTTGAGCCATGGGTCAAGGGTCCTAGGGTCCAAATATGTACATGCGATCCTCTAGACGCCCATTCTTCAGGTTTGTTGACCAGTGCGACCCATGGCTTATTAGAATTCCAACTTGAACCATGGGTCAAGGGACCTAGAGCCCAAATATCCACATGCGACCCTTTAGACGCCCATTCTTCAAGTGTGTTGACCAGTGCGACCCATGGCTTATCAGAATTCGAACTTGAGCCGTGAATCAAGGGTCCCAGGGTCCAAATATGTACATGCGACCCTTTAGACGCCCATTCTTCAAGTGTGTTGAACATTGCGACCCATGGCTTATCAGAATTCGAACTTGAGCCTTGGGTCAAGGGTCCTAGGGTCCAAATATGTACATGCGACCCTTTAGACGCCCATTCTTCAAGTGTGTTGACCAGTGCGACCCATGGCTTATCAGAATTCGAACTTGAGCCATGGGTCATGCGTCCTAGGGTCCAAATATGTACATGCGACCCTTTAGACGCCCATTCTTCAAGTGTGTTGACCAGTGTGACCCATGGCTTATCAGAATTCGAACTTGAGCCATGGGTCAAGCGTCCTAGGGTCCAAATATGTACATGCGACCCTTTAGACGCCCATTCTTCAGGTTTGTTGACCAGTGCGACCCATGGCTTATCAGAATTCGAACTTGAACCAAGGGTCAAGCGTCCTAGGGTCCAAATATATACATGCGACCCTTTAGACGCCCATTCTTCAAGTGTGTTGAACATTGCGACCCATGGCTTATCAGAATTCGAACTTGAGCCGTGGGTCAAGTGTCCTAGGGTCCAAATATGTACATGCGACCCTTTAGACGCCCATTCTTCAAGTGTGTTGTTTGGTGCGACCCATGGCTTTCCGAATTCGAACTTGAGCCGTGAATCAAGGGTCCTAGGGTCCAAATATGTACATGCGACCCTTTAGACGCCCATTCTTCAAGTGTGTTGACCAGTGCGACCCATGGCTTATCAGAATTCGAACTTGAGCCATGGGTCAAGGGTCCTAGGGTCCAAATATATACATGCGACCCTTTAGACGCCCATTCTTCAAGTGTGTTGTTTAGTGCGACCCATGGCTTTCAGAATTCGAACTTGAACCAAGGGTCAAGCGTCCTAGGGTCCAAATATGTACATGCGACCCTTTAGACGCCCATTCTTCAAGTATGTTGAACATTGCGACCCATGGCTTATCAGAATTCGAACTTGAGCCGTGGGTCAAGGGTCCTAGGGTCCAAATATGTACATGCGACCCTTTAGACGCCCATTCTTCAAGTGTGTTGAACATTGCGACCCATGGCTTATCAGAATTCGAACTTGAGCCTTGGGTCATGCGTCCTAGGGTCCAAATATGTACATGCGACCCTTTAGACGCCCATTCTTCAGGTTTGTTGACCAGTGCGACCCATGGCTTATCAGAATTCGAACTTGAACCAAGGGTCAAGCGTCCTAGGGTCCAAATATATACATGCGACCCTTTAGACGCCCATTCTTCAAGTGTGTTGAACATTGCGACCCATGGCTTATCAGAATTCGAACTTGAGCCGTGGGTCAAGGGTCCTAGGGTCCAAATATGTACATGCGACCCTTTAGACGCCCATTCTTCAAGTGTGTTGACCAGTGCGACCCATGGCTTATCAGAATTCGAACTTGAGCCATGGGTCAAGGGTCCTAGGGTCCAAATATGTACATGCGATCCTCTAGACGCCCATTCTTCAGGTTTGTTGACCAGTGCGACCCATGGTTTATCAGAATTCCAACTTGAACCATGGGTCAAGGGACCTAGAGCCCAAATATCCACATGCGACCCTTTAGATGCCCATTCTTCAAGTGTGTTGACCAGTGCGACCCATGGCTTATCAGAATTCGAACTTGAGCCATGGGTCAAGGGTCCTAGGGTCCAAATATGTACATGCGATCCTCTAGACGCCCATTCTTCAGGTTTGTTGACCAGTGCGACCCATGGCTTATCAGAATTCCAACTTGAACCATGGGTCAAGGGACCTAGAGTCCAAATATCCACATGCGACCCTTTAGACGCCCATTCTTCAAGTGTGTTGACCAGTGCGACCCATGGCTTATCAGAATTCGAACTTGAGCCGTGAATCAAGGGTCCTAGGGTCCAAATATGTACATGCGACCCTTTAGACGCCCATTCTTCAAGTGTGTTGAACATTGCGACCCATGGCTTATCAGAATTCGAACTTGAGCCTTGGGTCAAGGGTCCTAGGGTCCAAATATGTACATGCGACCCTTTAGACGCCCATTCTTCAAGTGTGTTGACCAGTGCGACCCATGGCTTATCAGAATTCGAACTTGAGCCATGGGTCATGCGTCCTAGGGTCCAAATATGTACATGCGACCCTTTAGACGCCCATTCTTCAGGTTTGTTGACCAGTGCGACCCATGGCTTATCAGAATTCGAACTTGAACCAAGGGTCAAGCGTCCTAGGGTCCAAATATATACATGCGACCCTTTAGACGCCCATTCTTCAAGTGTGTTGACCAGTGCGACCCATGGCTTATCAGAATTCGAACTTGAGCCATGGGTCATGCGTCCTAGGGTCCAAATATGTACATGCGACCCTTTAGACGCCCATTCTTCAAGTGTGTTGACCAGTGTGACCCATGGCTTATCAGAATTCGAACTTGAGCCATGGGTCAAGCGTCCTAGGGTCCAAATATGTACATGCGACCCTTTAGACGCCCATTCTTCAGGTTTGTTGACCAGTGCGACCCATGGCTTATCAGAATTCGAACTTGAACCAAGGGTCAAGCGTCCTAGGGTCCAAATATATACATGCGACCCTTTAGACGCCCATTCTTCAAGTGTGTTGAACATTGCGACCCATGGCTTATCAGAATTCGAACTTGAGCCGTGGGTCAAGTGTCCTAGGGTCCAAATATGTACATGCGACCCTTTAGACGCCCATTCTTCAAGTGTGTTGTTTGGTGCGACCCATGGCTTTCCGAATTCGAACTTGAGCCGTGAATCAAGGGTCCTAGGGTCCAAATATGTACATGCGACCCTTTAGACGCCCATTCTTCAAGTGTGTTGACCAGTGCGACCCATGGCTTATCAGAATTCGAACTTGAACCATGGGTCAAGGGACCTAGAGTACAAATATCCACATGCGACCCGTTAGACGCCCATTCTTCAAGTGTGTTGAACATTGCGACCCATGGCTTATCAGAATTCGAACTTGAGCCGTGGGTCAAGTGTCCTAGGGTCCAAATATGTACATGCGACCCTTTAGACGCCCATTCTTCAAGTGTGTTGACCAGTGCGACCCATGGCTTATCAGAATTCGAACTTGAGCCATGGGTCAAGGGTCCTAGGGTCCAAATATATACATGCGACCCTTTAGACGCCCATTCTTCAAGTGTGTTGTTTAGTGCGACCCATGGCTTTCAGAATTCGAACTTGAACCAAGGGTCAAGCGTCCTAGGGTCCAAATATGTACATGCGACCCTTTAGACGCCCATTCTTCAAGTATGTTGAACATTGCGACCCATGGCTTATCAGAATTCGAACTTGAGCCGTGGGTCAAGTGTCCTAGGGTCCAAATATGTACATGCGACCCTTTAGACGCCCATTCTTCAAGTGTGTTGACCAGTGCGACCCATGGCTTATCAGAATTCGAACTTGAGCCATGGGTCAAGGGTCCTAGGGTCCAAATATGTACATGCGACCCTTTAGACGCCCATTTTACAAGTGTGTTGACCAGTGCGACCCATGGCTTATCAGAATTCGAACTTGAACCAAGGGTCAAGCGTCCTAGGGTCCACATATATACATGCGACCCTTTAGACGCCCATTCTTCAAGTGTGTTGACCAGTGCGACCCATGGCTTATCAGAATTCGAACTTGAGCCATGGGTCAAGGGTCCTAGGGTCCAAATATGTACATGCGACCCTTTAGACGCCCATTTTACAAGTGTGTTGACCAGTGCGACCCATGGCTTATCAGAATTCGAACTTGAGCCATGGGTCATGCGTCCTAGGGTCCAAATATGTACATGCGACCCTTTAGACGCCCATTCTTCAGGTTTGTTGACCAGTGCGACCCATGGCTTATCAGAATTCGAACTTGAACCAAGGGTCAAGCGTCCTAGGGTCCAAGTATATACATGCGACCCTTTAGACGCCCATTCTTCAAGTGTGTTGAACATTGCGACCCATGGCTTATCAGAATTCGAACTTGAGCCGTGGGTCAAGTGTCCTAGGGTCCAAATATGTACATGCGACCCTTTAGACGCCCATTCTTCAAGTGTGTTGAACATTGCGACCCATGGCTTATCAGAATTCGAACTTGAGCCTTGGGTCAAGGGTCCTAGGGTCCAAATATGTACATGCGACCCTTTAGACGCCCATTCTTCAAGTGTGTTGACCAGTGCGACCCATGGCTTATCAGAATTCGAACTTGAGCCGTGGGTCAAGTGTCCTAGGGTCCAAATATGTACATGCGACCCTTTAGACGCCCATTCTTCAAGTGTGTTGTTTGGTGCGACCCATGGCTTTCCGAATTCGAACTTGAGCCGTGAATCAAGGGTCCTAGGGTCCAAATATGTACATGCGACCCTTTAGACGCCCATTCTTCAAGTGTGTTGACCAGTGCGACCCATGGCTTATCAGAATTCGAACTTGAACCATGGGTCAAGGGACCTAGAGTACAAATATCCACATGCGACCCGTTAGACGCCCATTCTTCAAGTGTGTTGAACATTGCGACCCATGGCTTATCAGAATTCGAACTTGAGCCGTGGGTCAAGTGTCCTAGGGTCCAAATATGTACATGCGACCCTTTAGACGCCCATTCTTCAAGTGTGTTGACCAGTGCGACCCATGGCTTATCAGAATTCGAACTTGAGCCATGGGTCAAGGGTCCTAGGGTCCAAATATATACATGCGACCCTTTAGACGCCCATTCTTCAAGTGTGTTGTTTAGTGCGACCCATGGCTTTCAGAATTCGAACTTGAACCAAGGGTCAAGCGTCCTAGGGTCCAAATATGTACATGCGACCCTTTAGACGCCCATTCTTCAAGTATGTTGAACATTGCGACCCATGGCTTATCAGAATTCGAACTTGAGCCGTGGGTCAAGTGTCCTAGGGTCCAAATATGTACATGCGACCCTTTAGACGCCCATTCTTCAAGTGTGTTGACCAGTGCGACCCATGGCTTATCAGAATTCGAACTTGAGCCATGGGTCAAGGGTCCTAGGGTCCAAATATGTACATGCGACCCTTTAGACGCCCATTTTACAAGTGTGTTGACCAGTGCGACCCATGGCTTATCAGAATTCGAACTTGAACCAAGGGTCAAGCGTCCTAGGGTCCACATATATACATGCGACCCTTTAGACGCCCATTCTTCAAGTGTGTTGACCAGTGCGACCCATGGCTTATCAGAATTCGAACTTGAGCCATGGGTCAAGGGTCCTAGGGTCCAAATATGTACATGCGACCCTTTAGACGCCCATTTTACAAGTGTGTTGACCAGTGCGACCCATGGCTTATCAGAATTCGAACTTGAGCCATGGGTCATGCGTCCTAGGGTCCAAATATGTACATGCGACCCTTTAGACGCCCATTCTTCAGGTTTGTTGACCAGTGCGACCCATGGCTTATCAGAATTCGAACTTGAACCAAGGGTCAAGCGTCCTACGGTCCAAATATATACATGCGACCCTTTAGACGCCCATTCTTCAAGTGTAATGAACATTGCGACCCATGGCTTATCAGAATTCGAACTTGAGCCGTGGGTCAAGTGTCCTAGGGTCCAAATATGTACATGCGACCCTTTAGACGCCCATTCTTCAAGTGTGTTGAACATTGCGACCCATGGCTTATCAGAATTCGAACTTGAGCCTTGGGTCAAGGGTCCTAGGGTCCAAATATGTACATGCGACCCTTTAGACGCCCATTCTTCAAGTGTGTTGACCAGTGCGACCCATGGCTTATCAGAATTCGAACTTGAGCCATGGGTCAAGGGTCCTAGGGTCCAAATATGTACATGCGACCCTTTAGACGCCCATTTTACAAGTGTGTTGACCAGTGCGACCCATGGCTTATCAGAATTCGAACTTGAGCCATGGGTCATGCGTCCTAGGGTCCAAATATGTACATGCGACCCTTTAGACGCCCATTCTTCAGGTTTGTTGACCAGTGCGACCCATGGCTTATCAGAATTCGAACTTGAACCAAGGGTCAAGCGTCCTAGGGTCCAAATATATACATGCGACCCTTTAGACGCCCATTCTTCAAGTGTGTTGAACATTGCGACCCATGGCTTATCAGAATTCGAACTTGAGCCGTGGGTCAAGTGTCCTAGGGTCCAAATATGTACATGCGACCCTTTAGACGCCCATTCTTCAAGTGTGTTGAACATTGCGACCCATGGCTTATCAGAATTCGAACTTGAGCCTTGGGTCAAGGGTCCTAGGGTCCAAATATGTACATGCGACCCTTTAGACGCCCATTCTTCAAGTGTGTTGACCAGTGCGACCCATGGCTTATCAGAATTCGAACTTGAGCCATGGGTCATGCGTCCTAGGGTCCAAATATGTACATGCGACCCTTTAGACGCCCATTCTTCAAGTTTGTTGACCAGTGTGACCCATGGCTTATCAGAATTCGAACTTGAGCCGTGGGTCAAGTGTCCTAGGGTCCAAATATGTACATGCGACCCTTTAGACGCCCATTCTTCAAGTGTGTTGTTTGGTGCGACCCATGGCTTTCCGAATTCGAACTTGAGCCGTGAATCAAGGGTCCTAGGGTCCAAATATGTACATGCGACCCTTTAGACGCCCATTCTTCAAGTGTGTTGACCAGTGCGACCCATGGCTTATCAGAATTCGAACTTGAACCATGGGTCAAGGGACCTAGAGTACAAATATCCACATGCGACCCGTTAGACGCCCATTCTTCAAGTGTGTTGAACATTGCGACCCATGGCTTATCAGAATTCGAACTTGAGCCGTGGGTCAAGTGTCCTAGGGTCCAAATATCCACATGCGACCCTTTAGACGCCCATTCTTCAAGTGTGTTGACCAGTGCGACCCATGGCTTATCAGAATTCGAACTTGAGCCATGGGTCAAGGGACCTAGAGTCCAAATATCCACATGCGACCCTTTAGATGCCCATTCTTCAAGTGTGTTGACCAGTGCGACCCATGGCTTATCAGAATTCGAACTTGAGCCATGGGTCAAGGGTCCTAGGGTCCAAATATGTACATGCGATCCTCTAGACGCCCATTCTTCAGGTTTGTTGACCAGTGCGACCCATGGCTTATCAGAATTCCAACTTGAACCATGGGTCAAGGGACCTAGAGCCCAAATATCCACATGCGACCCTTTAGACGCCCATTCTTCAAGTGTGTTGACCAGTGCGACCCATGGCTTATCAGAATTCGAACTTGAGCCGTGAATCAAGGGTCCTAGGGTCCAAATATGTACATGCGACCCTTTAGACGCCCATTCTTCAAGTGTGTTGAACATTGCGACCCATGGCTTATCAGAATTCGAACTTGAGCCTTGGGTCAAGGGTCCTAGGGTCCAAATATGTACATGCGACCCTTTAGACGCCCATTCTTCAAGTGTGTTGACCAGTGCGACCCATGGCTTATCAGAATTCGAACTTGAGCCATGGGTCATGCGTCCTAGGGTCCAAATATGTACATGCGATCCTCTAGACGCCCATTCTTCAGGTTTGTGGACCAGTGCGACCCATGGCTTATCAGAATTCCAACTTGAACCATGGTTCAAGGGACCTAGAGCCCAAATATCCACATGCGACCCTTTAGACGCCCATTCTTCAGGTTTGTTGACCAGTGCGACCCATGGCTTATCAGAATTCGAACTTGAACCAAGGGTCAAGCGTCCTAGGGTCCAAATATATACATGCGACCCTTTAGACGCCCATTCTTCAAGTGTGTTGACCAGTGCGACCCATGGCTTATCAGAATTCGAACTTGAGCCATGGGTCATGCGTCCTAGGGTCCAAATATGTACATGCGACCCTTTAGACGCCCATTCTTCAAGTGTGTTGACCAGTGTGACCCATGGCTTATCAGAATTCGAACTTGAGCCATGGGTCAAGCGTCCTAGGGTCCAAATATGTACATGCGACCCTTTAGACGCCCATTCTTCAGGTTTGTTGACCAGTGCGACCCATGGCTTATCAGAATTCGAACTTGAACCAAGGGTCAAGCGTCCTAGGGTCCAAATATATACATGCGACCCTTTAGACGCCCATTCTTCAAGTGTGTTGAACATTGCGACCCATGGCTTATCAGAATTCGAACTTGAGCCGTGGGTCAAGTGTCCTAGGGTCCAAATATGTACATGCGACCCTTTAGACGCCCATTCTTCAAGTGTGTTGTTTGGTGCGACCCATGGCTTTCCGAATTCGAACTTGAGCCGTGAATCAAGGGTCCTAGGGTCCAAATATGTACATGCGACCCTTTAGACGCCCATTCTTCAAGTGTGTTGACCAGTGCGACCCATGGCTTATCAGAATTCGAACTTGAACCATGGGTCAAGGGACCTAGAGTACAAATATCCACATGCGACCCGTTAGACGCCCATTCTTCAAGTGTGTTGAACATTGCGACCCATGGCTTATCAGAATTCGAACTTGAGCCGTGGGTCAAGTGTCCTAGGGTCCAAATATGTACATGCGACCCTTTAGACGCCCATTCTTCAAGTGTGTTGACCAGTGCGACCCATGGCTTATCAGAATTCGAACTTGAGCCATGGGTCAAGGGTCCTAGGGTCCAAATATATACATGCGACCCTTTAGACGCCCATTCTTCAAGTGTGTTGTTTAGTGCGACCCATGGCTTTCAGAATTCGAACTTGAACCAAGGGTCAAGCGTCCTAGGGTCCAAATATGTACATGCGACCCTTTAGACGCCCATTCTTCAAGTATGTTGAACATTGCGACCCATGGCTTATCAGAATTCGAACTTGAGCCGTGGGTCAAGTGTCCTAGGGTCCAAATATGTACATGCGACCCTTTAGACGCCCATTCTTCAAGTGTGTTGACCAGTGCGACCCATGGCTTATCAGAATTCGAACTTGAGCCATGGGTCAAGGGTCCTAGGGTCCAAATATGTACATGCGACCCTTTAGACGCCCATTTTACAAGTGTGTTGACCAGTGCGACCCATGGCTTATCAGAATTCGAACTTGAACCAAGGGTCAAGCGTCCTAGGGTCCACATATATACATGCGACCCTTTAGACGCCCATTCTTCAAGTGTGTTGACCAGTGCGACCCATGGCTTATCAGAATTCGAACTTGAGCCATGGGTCAAGGGTCCTAGGGTCCAAATATGTACATGCGACCCTTTAGACGCCCATTTTACAAGTGTGTTGACCAGTGCGACCCATGGCTTATCAGAATTCGAACTTGAGCCATGGGTCATGCGTCCTAGGGTCCAAATATGTACATGCGACCCTTTAGACGCCCATTCTTCAGGTTTGTTGACCAGTGCGACCCATGGCTTATCAGAATTCGAACTTGAACCAAGGGTCAAGCGTCCTAGGGTCCAAGTATATACATGCGACCCTTTAGACGCCCATTCTTCAAGTGTGTTGAACATTGCGACCCATGGCTTATCAGAATTCGAACTTGAGCCGTGGGTCAAGTGTCCTAGGGTCCAAATATGTACATGCGACCCTTTAGACGCCCATTCTTCAAGTGTGTTGAACATTGCGACCCATGGCTTATCAGAATTCGAACTTGAGCCTTGGGTCAAGGGTCCTAGGGTCCAAATATGTACATGCGACCCTTTAGACGCCCATTCTTCAAGTGTGTTGACCAGTGCGACCCATGGCTTATCAGAATTCGAACTTGAGCCGTGGGTCAAGTGTCCTAGGGTCCAAATATGTACATGCGACCCTTTAGACGCCCATTCTTCAAGTGTGTTGTTTGGTGCGACCCATGGCTTTCCGAATTCGAACTTGAGCCGTGAATCAAGGGTCCTAGGGTCCAAATATGTACATGCGACCCTTTAGACGCCCATTCTTCAAGTGTGTTGACCAGTGCGACCCATGGCTTATCAGAATTCGAACTTGAACCATGGGTCAAGGGACCTAGAGTACAAATATCCACATGCGACCCGTTAGACGCCCATTCTTCAAGTGTGTTGAACATTGCGACCCATGGCTTATCAGAATTCGAACTTGAGCCGTGGGTCAAGTGTCCTAGGGTCCAAATATGTACATGCGACCCTTTAGACGCCCATTCTTCAAGTGTGTTGACCAGTGCGACCCATGGCTTATCAGAATTCGAACTTGAGCCATGGGTCAAGGGTCCTAGGGTCCAAATATATACATGCGACCCTTTAGACGCCCATTCTTCAAGTGTGTTGTTTAGTGCGACCCATGGCTTTCAGAATTCGAACTTGAACCAAGGGTCAAGCGTCCTAGGGTCCAAATATGTACATGCGACCCTTTAGACGCCCATTCTTCAAGTATGTTGAACATTGCGACCCATGGCTTATCAGAATTCGAACTTGAGCCGTGGGTCAAGTGTCCTAGGGTCCAAATATGTACATGCGACCCTTTAGACGCCCATTCTTCAAGTGTGTTGACCAGTGCGACCCATGGCTTATCAGAATTCGAACTTGAGCCATGGGTCAAGGGTCCTAGGGTCCAAATATGTACATGCGACCCTTTAGACGCCCATTTTACAAGTGTGTTGACCAGTGCGACCCATGGCTTATCAGAATTCGAACTTGAACCAAGGGTCAAGCGTCCTAGGGTCCACATATATACATGCGACCCTTTAGACGCCCATTCTTCAAGTGTGTTGACCAGTGCGACCCATGGCTTATCAGAATTCGAACTTGAGCCATGGGTCAAGGGTCCTAGGGTCCAAATATGTACATGCGACCCTTTAGACGCCCATTTTACAAGTGTGTTGACCAGTGCGACCCATGGCTTATCAGAATTCGAACTTGAGCCATGGGTCATGCGTCCTAGGGTCCAAATATGTACATGCGACCCTTTAGACGCCCATTCTTCAGGTTTGTTGACCAGTGCGACCCATGGCTTATCAGAATTCGAACTTGAACCAAGGGTCAAGCGTCCTACGGTCCAAATATATACATGCGACCCTTTAGACGCCCATTCTTCAAGTGTAATGAACATTGCGACCCATGGCTTATCAGAATTCGAACTTGAGCCGTGGGTCAAGTGTCCTAGGGTCCAAATATGTACATGCGACCCTTTAGACGCCCATTCTTCAAGTGTGTTGAACATTGCGACCCATGGCTTATCAGAATTCGAACTTGAGCCTTGGGTCAAGGGTCCTAGGGTCCAAATATGTACATGCGACCCTTTAGACGCCCATTCTTCAAGTGTGTTGACCAGTGCGACCCATGGCTTATCAGAATTCGAACTTGAGCCATGGGTCAAGGGTCCTAGGGTCCAAATATGTACATGCGACCCTTTAGACGCCCATTTTACAAGTGTGTTGACCAGTGCGACCCATGGCTTATCAGAATTCGAACTTGAGCCATGGGTCATGCGTCCTAGGGTCCAAATATGTACATGCGACCCTTTAGACGCCCATTCTTCAGGTTTGTTGACCAGTGCGACCCATGGCTTATCAGAATTCGAACTTGAACCAAGGGTCAAGCGTCCTAGGGTCCAAATATATACATGCGACCCTTTAGACGCCCATTCTTCAAGTGTGTTGAACATTGCGACCCATGGCTTATCAGAATTCGAACTTGAGCCGTGGGTCAAGTGTCCTAGGGTCCAAATATGTACATGCGACCCTTTAGACGCCCATTCTTCAAGTGTGTTGAACATTGCGACCCATGGCTTATCAGAATTCGAACTTGAGCCTTGGGTCAAGGGTCCTAGGGTCCAAATATGTACATGCGACCCTTTAGACGCCCATTCTTCAAGTGTGTTGACCAGTGCGACCCATGGCTTATCAGAATTCGAACTTGAGCCATGGGTCATGCGTCCTAGGGTCCAAATATGTACATGCGACCCTTTAGACGCCCATTCTTCAAGTTTGTTGACCAGTGTGACCCATGGCTTATCAGAATTCGAACTTGAGCCGTGGGTCAAGTGTCCTAGGGTCCAAATATGTACATGCGACCCTTTAGACGCCCATTCTTCAAGTGTGTTGTTTGGTGCGACCCATGGCTTTCCGAATTCGAACTTGAGCCGTGAATCAAGGGTCCTAGGGTCCAAATATGTACATGCGACCCTTTAGACGCCCATTCTTCAAGTGTGTTGACCAGTGCGACCCATGGCTTATCAGAATTCGAACTTGAACCATGGGTCAAGGGACCTAGAGTACAAATATCCACATGCGACCCGTTAGACGCCCATTCTTCAAGTGTGTTGAACATTGCGACCCATGGCTTATCAGAATTCGAACTTGAGCCGTGGGTCAAGTGTCCTAGGGTCCAAATATCCACATGCGACCCTTTAGACGCCCATTCTTCAAGTGTGTTGACCAGTGCGACCCATGGCTTATCAGAATTCGAACTTGAGCCATGGGTCAAGGGACCTAGAGTCCAAATATCCACATGCGACCCTTTAGATGCCCATTCTTCAAGTGTGTTGACCAGTGCGACCCATGGCTTATCAGAATTCGAACTTGAGCCATGGGTCAAGGGTCCTAGGGTCCAAATATGTACATGCGATCCTCTAGACGCCCATTCTTCAGGTTTGTTGACCAGTGCGACCCATGGCTTATCAGAATTCCAACTTGAACCATGGGTCAAGGGACCTAGAGCCCAAATATCCACATGCGACCCTTTAGACGCCCATTCTTCAAGTGTGTTGACCAGTGCGACCCATGGCTTATCAGAATTCGAACTTGAGCCGTGAATCAAGGGTCCTAGGGTCCAAATATGTACATGCGACCCTTTAGACGCCCATTCTTCAAGTGTGTTGAACATTGCGACCCATGGCTTATCAGAATTCGAACTTGAGCCTTGGGTCAAGGGTCCTAGGGTCCAAATATGTACATGCGACCCTTTAGACGCCCATTCTTCAAGTGTGTTGACCAGTGCGACCCATGGCTTATCAGAATTCGAACTTGAGCCATGGGTCATGCGTCCTAGGGTCCAAATATGTACATGCGATCCTCTAGACGCCCATTCTTCAGGTTTGTGGACCAGTGCGACCCATGGCTTATCAGAATTCCAACTTGAACCATGGTTCAAGGGACCTAGAGCCCAAATATCCACATGCGACCCTTTAGATGCCCATTCTTCAAGTGTGTTGACCAGTGCGACCCATGGCTTATCAGAATTCGAACTTGAGCCATGGGTCAAGGGTCCTAGGGTCCAAATATGTACATGCGATCCTCTAGACGCCCATTCTTCAGGTTTGTTGACCAGTGCGACCCATGGCTTATCAGAATTCCAACTTGAACCATGGGTCAAGGGACCTAGAGCCCAAATATCCACATGCGACCCTTTAGACGCCCATTCTTCAGGTTTGTTGACCAGTGCGACCCATGGCTTATCAGAATTCGAACTTGAACCAAGGGTCAAGCGTCCTAGGGTCCAAATATCCACATGCGATCCTCTAGATGCCCATTCTTCAGGTTTGTTGACCAGTGCGACCCATGGCTTATCAGAATTCCAACTTGAACCATGGGTCAAGCGACCTAGAGTCCAAATATCCACATGCGACCCTTTAGACGCCCATTCTTCAAGTGTGTTGACCAGTGCGACCCATGGCTTATCAGAATTCGAATTTGAGCCGTGGGTCAAGGGTCCTAGGGTCCAAATATGTACATGCGACCCTTTAGACGCCCATTCTTCAAGTGTGTTGACCAGTGCGACCCATGGCTTATCAGAATTCGAACTTGAGCCATGGGTCAAGGGTCCTAGGGTCCAAATATGTACATGCGATCCTCTAGACGCCCATTCTTCAGGTTTGTTGACCAGTGCGACCCATGGCTTATCAGAATTCCAACTTGAACCATGGGTCAAGGGACCTAGAGCCCAAATATCCACATGCGACCCTTTAGATGCCCATTCTTCAAGTGTGTTGACCAGTGCGACCCATGGCTTATCAGAATTCGAACTTGAGCCATGGGTCAAGGGTCCTAGGGTCCAAATATGTACATGCGATCCTCTAGACGCCCATTCTTCAGGTTTGTTGACCAGTGCGACCCATGGCTTATCAGAATTCCAACTTGAACCATGGGTCAAGGGACCTAGAGCCCAAATATCCACATGCGACCCTTTAGACGCCCATTCTTCAAGTGTGTTGACCAGTGCGACCCATGGCTTATCAGAATTCGAACTTGAGCCGTGAATCAAGGGTCCTAGGGTCCAAATATGTACATGCGACCCTTTAGACGCCCATTCTTCAAGTGTGTTGAACATTGCGACCCATGGCTTATCAGAATTCGAACTTGAGCCTTGGGTCAAGGGTCCTAGGGTCCAAATATGTACATGCGACCCTTTAGACGCCCATTCTTCAAGTGTGTTGACCAGTGCGACCCATGGCTTATCAGAATTCGAACTTGAGCCATGGGTCATGCGTCCTAGGGTCCAAATATGTACATGCGACCCTTTAGACGCCCATTCTTCAGGTTTGTTGACCAGTGCGACCCATGGCTTATCAGAATTCGAACTTGAACCAAGGGTCAAGCGTCCTAGGGTCCAAATATATACATGCGACCCTTTAGACGCCCATTCTTCAAGTGTGTTGACCAGTGCGACCCATGGCTTATCAGAATTCGAACTTGAGCCATGGGTCATGCGTCCTAGGGTCCAAATATGTACATGCGACCCTTTAGACGCCCATTCTTCAAGTGTGTTGACCAGTGTGACCCATGGCTTATCAGAATTCGAACTTGAGCCATGGGTCAAGCGTCCTAGGGTCCAAATATGTACATGCGACCCTTTAGACGCCCATTCTTCAGGTTTGTTGACCAGTGCGACCCATGGCTTATCAGAATTCGAACTTGAACCAAGGGTCAAGCGTCCTAGGGTCCAAATATATACATGCGACCCTTTAGACGCCCATTCTTCAAGTGTGTTGAACATTGCGACCCATGGCTTATCAGAATTCGAACTTGAGCCGTGGGTCAAGTGTCCTAGGGTCCAAATATGTACATGCGACCCTTTAGACGCCCATTCTTCAAGTGTGTTGTTTGGTGCGACCCATGGCTTTCCGAATTCGAACTTGAGCCGTGAATCAAGGGTCCTAGGGTCCAAATATGTACATGCGACCCTTTAGACGCCCATTCTTCAAGTGTGTTGACCAGTGCGACCCATGGCTTATCAGAATTCGAACTTGAACCATGGGTCAAGGGACCTAGAGTACAAATATCCACATGCGACCCGTTAGACGCCCATTCTTCAAGTGTGTTGAACATTGCGACCCATGGCTTATCAGAATTCGAACTTGAGCCGTGGGTCAAGTGTCCTAGGGTCCAAATATGTACATGCGACCCTTTAGACGCCCATTCTTCAAGTGTGTTGACCAGTGCGACCCATGGCTTATCAGAATTCGAACTTGAGCCATGGGTCAAGGGTCCTAGGGTCCAAATATATACATGCGACCCTTTAGACGCCCATTCTTCAAGTGTGTTGTTTAGTGCGACCCATGGCTTTCAGAATTCGAACTTGAACCAAGGGTCAAGCGTCCTAGGGTCCAAATATGTACATGCGACCCTTTAGACGCCCATTCTTCAAGTATGTTGAACATTGCGACCCATGGCTTATCAGAATTCGAACTTGAGCCGTGGGTCAAGTGTCCTAGGGTCCAAATATGTACATGCGACCCTTTAGACGCCCATTCTTCAAGTGTGTTGACCAGTGCGACCCATGGCTTATCAGAATTCGAACTTGAGCCATGGGTCAAGGGTCCTAGGGTCCAAATATGTACATGCGACCCTTTAGACGCCCATTTTACAAGTGTGTTGACCAGTGCGACCCATGGCTTATCAGAATTCGAACTTGAACCAAGGGTCAAGCGTCCTAGGGTCCACATATATACATGCGACCATTTAGACGCCCATTCTTCAAGTGTGTTGACCAGTGCGACCCATGGCTTATCAGAATTCGAACTTGAGCCATGGGTCAAGGGTCCTAGGGTCCAAATATGTACATGCGACCCTTTAGACGCCCATTTTACAAGTGTGTTGACCAGTGCGACCCATGGCTTATCAGAATTCGAACTTGAGCCATGGGTCATGCGTCCTAGGGTCCAAATATGTACATGCGACCCTTTAGACGCCCATTCTTCAGGTTTGTTGACCAGTGCGACCCATGGCTTATCAGAATTCGAACTTGAACCAAGGGTCAAGCGTCCTAGGGTCCAAGTATATACATGCGACCCTTTAGACGCCCATTCTTCAAGTGTGTTGAACATTGCGACCCATGGCTTATCAGAATTCGAACTTGAGCCGTGGGTCAAGTGTCCTAGGGTCCAAATATGTACATGCGACCCTTTAGACGCCCATTCTTCAAGTGTGTTGAACATTGCGACCCATGGCTTATCAGAATTCGAACTTGAGCCTTGGGTCAAGGGTCCTAGGGTCCAAATATGTACATGCGACCCTTTAGACGCCCATTCTTCAAGTGTGTTGACCAGTGCGACCCATGGCTTATCAGAATTCGAACTTGAGCCGTGGGTCAAGTGTCCTAGGGTCCAAATATGTACATGCGACCCTTTAGACGCCCATTCTTCAAGTGTGTTGTTTGGTGCGACCCATGGCTTTCCGAATTCGAACTTGAGCCGTGAATCAAGGGTCCTAGGGTCCAAATATGTACATGCGACCCTTTAGACGCCCATTCTTCAAGTGTGTTGACCAGTGCGACCCATGGCTTATCAGAATTCGAACTTGAACCATGGGTCAAGGGACCTAGAGTACAAATATCCACATGCGACCCGTTAGACGCCCATTCTTCAAGTGTGTTGAACATTGCGACCCATGGCTTATCAGAATTCGAACTTGAGCCGTGGGTCAAGTGTCCTAGGGTCCAAATATGTACATGCGACCCTTTAGACGCCCATTCTTCAAGTGTGTTGACCAGTGCGACCCATGGCTTATCAGAATTCGAACTTGAGCCATGGGTCAAGGGTCCTAGGGTCCAAATATATACATGCGACCCTTTAGACGCCCATTCTTCAAGTGTGTTGTTTAGTGCGACCCATGGCTTTCAGAATTCGAACTTGAACCAAGGGTCAAGCGTCCTAGGGTCCAAATATGTACATGCGACCCTTTAGACGCCCATTCTTCAAGTATGTTGAACATTGCGACCCATGGCTTATCAGAATTCGAACTTGAGCCGTGGGTCAAGTGTCCTAGGGTCCAAATATGTACATGCGACCCTTTAGACGCCCATTCTTCAAGTGTGTTGACCAGTGCGACCCATGGCTTATCAGAATTCGAACTTGAGCCATGGGTCAAGGGTCCTAGGGTCCAAATATGTACATGCGACCCTTTAGACGCCCATTTTACAAGTGTGTTGACCAGTGCGACCCATGGCTTATCAGAATTCGAACTTGAACCAAGGGTCAAGCGTCCTAGGGTCCACATATATACATGCGACCCTTTAGACGCCCATTCTTCAAGTGTGTTGACCAGTGCGACCCATGGCTTATCAGAATTCGAACTTGAGCCATGGGTCAAGGGTCCTAGGGTCCAAATATGTACATGCGACCCTTTAGACGCCCATTTTACAAGTGTGTTGACCAGTGCGACCCATGGCTTATCAGAATTCGAACTTGAGCCATGGGTCATGCGTCCTAGGGTCCAAATATGTACATGCGACCCTTTAGACGCCCATTCTTCAGGTTTGTTGACCAGTGCGACCCATGGCTTATCAGAATTCGAACTTGAACCAAGGGTCAAGCGTCCTACGGTCCAAATATATACATGCGACCCTTTAGACGCCCATTCTTCAAGTGTAATGAACATTGCGACCCATGGCTTATCAGAATTCGAACTTGAGCCGTGGGTCAAGTGTCCTAGGGTCCAAATATGTACATGCGACCCTTTAGACGCCCATTCTTCAAGTGTGTTGAACATTGCGACCCATGGCTTATCAGAATTCGAACTTGAGCCTTGGGTCAAGGGTCCTAGGGTCCAAATATGTACATGCGACCCTTTAGACGCCCATTCTTCAAGTGTGTTGACCAGTGCGACCCATGGCTTATCAGAATTCGAACTTGAGCCATGGGTCAAGGGTCCTAGGGTCCAAATATGTACATGCGACCCTTTAGACGCCCATTTTACAAGTGTGTTGACCAGTGCGACCCATGGCTTATCAGAATTCGAACTTGAGCCATGGGTCATGCGTCCTAGGGTCCAAATATGTACATGCGACCCTTTAGACGCCCATTCTTCAGGTTTGTTGACCAGTGCGACCCATGGCTTATCAGAATTCGAACTTGAACCAAGGGTCAAGCGTCCTAGGGTCCAAATATATACATGCGACCCTTTAGACGCCCATTCTTCAAGTGTGTTGAACATTGCGACCCATGGCTTATCAGAATTCGAACTTGAGCCGTGGGTCAAGTGTCCTAGGGTCCAAATATGTACATGCGACCCTTTAGACGCCCATTCTTCAAGTGTGTTGAACATTGCGACCCATGGCTTATCAGAATTCGAACTTGAGCCTTGGGTCAAGGGTCCTAGGGTCCAAATATGTACATGCGACCCTTTAGACGCCCATTCTTCAAGTGTGTTGACCAGTGCGACCCATGGCTTATCAGAATTCGAACTTGAGCCATGGGTCATGCGTCCTAGGGTCCAAATATGTACATGCGACCCTTTAGACGCCCATTCTTCAAGTTTGTTGACCAGTGTGACCCATGGCTTATCAGAATTCGAACTTGAGCCGTGGGTCAAGTGTCCTAGGGTCCAAATATGTACATGCGACCCTTTAGACGCCCATTCTTCAAGTGTGTTGTTTGGTGCGACCCATGGCTTTCCGAATTCGAACTTGAGCCGTGAATCAAGGGTCCTAGGGTCCAAATATGTACATGCGACCCTTTAGACGCCCATTCTTCAAGTGTGTTGACCAGTGCGACCCATGGCTTATCAGAATTCGAACTTGAACCATGGGTCAAGGGACCTAGAGTACAAATATCCACATGCGACCCGTTAGACGCCCATTCTTCAAGTGTGTTGAACATTGCGACCCATGGCTTATCAGAATTCGAACTTGAGCCGTGGGTCAAGTGTCCTAGGGTCCAAATATGTACATGCGACCCTTTAGACGCCCATTCTTCAAGTGTGTTGACCAGTGCGACCCATGGCTTATCAGAATTCGAACTTGAGCCATGGGTCAAGCGTCCTAGGGTCCAAATATGTACATGCGACCCTTTAGACGCCCATTCTTCAAGTATGTTGAACATTGCGACCCATGGCTTATCAGAATTCGAACTTGAGCCGTGGGTCAAGTGTCCTAGGGTCCAAATATGTACATGCGACCCTTTAGACGCCCATTCTTCAAGTGTGTTGACCAGTGCGACCCATGGCTTATCAGAATTCGAACTTGAGCCATGGGTCAAGGGTCCTAGGGTCCAAATATGTACATGCGACCCTTTAGACGCCCATTTTACAAGTGTGTTGACCAGTGCGACCCATGGCTTATCAGAATTCGAACTTGAACCAAGGGTCAAGCGTCCTAGGGTCCACATATATACATGCGACCCTTTAGACGCCCATTCTTCAAGTGTGTTGAACATTGCAACCCATGGCTTATCAGAATTCGAACTTGAGCCGTGGGTCAAGTGTCCTAGTGTCCGAATATGTACATGCGACCCTTTAGACGCCCATTCTTCAAGTGTGTTGTTTAGTGCGACCCATGGCTTATCAGAATTCGAACTTGAGCCGTGGGTCAAGTGTCCTAGGGTCCAAATATGTACATGCGACCCTTTAGACGCCCATTCTTCAAGTGTGTTGACCAGTGCGACCCATGGCTTATCAGAATTCGAACTTGAGCCATGGGTCAAGGGACCTAGGGTCCAAATATGTACATGCGACCCTTTAGACGCCCATTCTTCAAGTGTGTTGAACATTGCGACCCATGGCTTATCAGAATTCGAACTTGAGCCGTGGGTCAAGTGTCCTAGGGTCCAAATATGTACATGCGACCCTTTAGACGCCCATTCTTCAAGTGTGTTGACCAGTGCGACCCATGGCTTATCAGAATTCGAACTTGAGCCATGGGTCAAGGGTCCTAGGGTCCAAATATATACATGCGACCCTTTAGACGCCCATTCTTCAAGTGTGTTGTTTAGTGCGACCCATGGCTTTCAGAATTCGAACTTGAACCAAGGGTCAAGCGTCCTAGGGTCCAAATATGTACATGCGACCCTTTAGACGCCCATTCTTCAAGTATGTTGAACATTGCGACCCATGGCTTATCAGAATTCGAACTTGAGCCGTGGGTCAAGTGTCCTAGGGTCCAAATATGTACATGCGACCCTTTAGACGCCCATTCTTCAAGTGTGTTGACCAGTGCGACCCATGGCTTATCAGAATTCGAACTTGAGGCATGGGTCATGCGTCCTAGGGTCCAAATATGTACATGCGACCCTTTAGACGCCCATTCTTCAAGTGTGTTGACCAGTGTGACCCATGGCTTATCAGAATTCGAAATTGAGCCATGGGTCAAGCGTCCTAGGGTCCAAATATGTACATGCGACCCTTTAGACGCCCATTCTTCAGGTTTGTTGACCAGTGCGACCCATGGCTTATCAGAATTCGAACTTGAACCAAGGGTCAAGCGTCCTAGGGTCCAAATATATACATGCGACCCTTTAGACGCCCATTCTTCAAGTGTGTTGAACATTGCGACCCATGGCTTATCAGAATTCGAACTTGAGCCGTGGGTCAAGTGTCCTAGGGTCCAAATATGTACATGCGACCCTTTAGACGCCCATTCTTCAAGTGTGTTGAACATTGCGACCCATGGCTTATCAGAATTCGAACTTGAGCCTTGGGTCAAGGGTCCTAGGGTCCAAATATGTACATGCGACCCTTTAGACGCCCATTCTTCAAGTGTGTTAACCAGTGCGACCCATGGCTTATCAGAATTCGAACTTGAGCCATGGGTCAAGGGTCCTAGGGTCCAAATATGTACATGCGACCCTTTAGACGCCCATTTTACAAGTGTGTTGACCAGTGCGACCCATGGCTTACCAGAATTCGAACTTGAACCAAGGGTCAAGCGTCCTAGGGTCCACATATATACATGCGACCCTTTAGACGCCCATTCTTCAAGTGTGTTGAACATTGCGACCCATGGCTTATCAGAATTCGAACTTGAGCCGTGGGTCAAGTGTCCTAGTGTCCGAATATGTACATGCGACCCTTTAGACGCCCATTCTTCAAGTGTGTTGACCAGTGCGACCCATGGCTTATCAGAATTCGAACTTGAGCCATGGGTCAAGGGACCTAGAGTCCAAATATCCACATGCGACCCTTTAGATGCCCATTCTTCAAGTGTGTTGACCAGTGCGACCCATGGCTTATCAGAATTCGAACTTGAGCCATGGGTCAAGGGTCCTAGGGTCCAAATATGTACATGCGATCCTCTAGACGCCCATTCTTCAGGTTTGTTGACCAGTGCGACCCATGGCTTATCAGAATTCCAACTTGAACCATGGGTCAAGGGACCTAGAGTCCGAATATGTACATGCGACCCTTTAGACGCCCATTCTTCAAGTGTGTTGTTTAGTGCGACCCATGGCTTTCCGAATTCGAACTTGAGCCGTGAATCAAGGGACCTAGAGTCCAAATATCCACATGCGACCCTTTAGATGCCCATTCTTCAAGTGTGTTGACCAGTGTGACCCATGGCTTATCAGAATTCGAAATTGAGCCATGGGTCAAGCGTCCTAGGGTCCAAATATATACATGCGACCCTTTAGACGCCCATTCTTCAGGTTTGTTGACCAGTGCGACCCATGGCTTATCAGAATTCGAACTTGAACCAAGGGTCAAGCGTCCTAGGGTCCAAATATATACATGCGACCCTTTAGACGCCCATTCTTCAAGTGTGTTGAACATTGCGACCCATGGCTTATCAGAATTCGAACTTGAGCCGTGGGTCAAGTGTCCTAGGGTCCAAATATGTACATGCGACCCTTTAGACGCCCATTCTTCAAGTGTGTTGAACATTGCGACGCATGGCTTATCAGAATTCGAACTTGAGCCTTGGGTCAAGGGTCCTAGGGTCCAAATATGTACATGCGACCCTTTAGACGCCCATTCTTCAAGTGTGTTGACCAGTGCGACCCATGGCTTATCAGAATTCGAACTTGAGCCATGGGTCAAGGGTCCTAGGGTCCAAATATGTACATGCGACCCTTTAGACGCCCATTTTACAAGTGTGTTGACCAGTGCGACCCATGGCTTATCAGAATTCGAACTTGAACCAAGGGTCAAGCGTCCTAGGGTCCACATATATACATGCGACCCTTTAGACGCCCATTCTTCAAGTGTGTTGAACATTGCGACCCATGGCTTATCAGAATTCGAACTTGAGCCGTGGGTCAAGTGTCCTAGTGTCCGAATATGTACATGCGACCCTTTAGACGCCCATTCTTCAAGTGTGTTGTTTAGTGCGACCCATGGCTTTCCGAATTCGAACTTGGGCCGTGAATCAAGGGACCTAGAGTCCAAATATCCACATGCGACCCTTTAGACGCCCATTCTTCAAGTGTGTTGACCAGTGCGACCCATGGCTTATCAGAATTCGAACTTGAGCCATGGGTCAAGGGACCTAGAGTCCAAATATCCACATGCGACCCTTTAGATGCCCATTCTTCAAGTGTGTTGACCAGTGCGACCCATGGCTTATCAGAATTCGAACTTGAGCCATGGGTCAAGGGTCCTAGGGTCCAAATATGTACATGCGATCCTCTAGACGCCCATTCTTCAGGTTTGTTGACCAGTGCGACCCATGGCTTATCAGAATTCCAACTTGAACCATGGGTCAAGGGACCTAGAGTCCAAATATCCACATGCGACCCTTTAGACGCCCATTCTTCAAGTGTGTTGACCAGTGCGACCCATGGCTTATCAGAATTCGAATTTGAGCCATGGGTCAAGGGTCTTAGGGTCCAAATATGTACATGCGACCCTTTAGACGCCCATTCTTCAAGTGTGTTGAACATTGCGACCCATGGCTTATCAGAATTCGAACTTGAGCCGTGGGTCAAGGGTCCTAGGGTCCAAATATGTACATGCGACCCTTTAGACGCCCATTCTTCAAGTGTGTTGAACATTGCGACCCATGGCTTATCAGAATTCGAACTTGAGCCTTGGGTCAAGGGTCCTAGGGTCCAAATATGTACATGCGACCCTTTAGACGCCCATTCTTCAAGTGTGTTGAACATTGCGACCCATGGCTTATCAGAATTCGAACTTGAGCCGTGGGTCAAGTGTCCTAGTGTCCGAATATGTACATGCGACCCTTTAGACGCCCATTCTTCAAGTGTGTTGTTTAGTGCGACCCATGGCTTTCCGAATTCGAACTTGAGCCGTGAATCAAGGGACCTAGAGTCCAAATATCCACATGCGACCCTTTAGACGCCCATTCTTCAAGTGTGTTGACCAGTGCGACCCATGGCTTATCAGAATTCGAACTTGAGCCATGGGTCAAGGGACCTAGAGTCCAAATATCCACATGCGACCCTTTAGATGCCCATTCTTCAAGTGTGTTGACCAGTGCGACCCATGGCTTATCAGAATTCGAACTTGAGCCATGGGTCAAGGGTCCTAGGGTCCAAATATGTACATGCGATCCTCTAGACGCCCATTCTTCAGGTTTGTTGACCAGTGCGACCCATGGCTTATCAGAATTCCAACTTGAACCATGGGTCAAGGGACCTAGAGCCCAAATATCCACATGCGACCCTTTAGACGCCCATTCTTCAAGTGTGTTGACCAGTGCGACCCATGGCTTATCAGAATTCGAACTTGAGCCGTGAATCAAGGGTCCTAGGGTCCAAATATGTACATGCGACCCTTTAGACGCCCATTCTTCAAGTGTGTTGAACATTGCGACCCATGGCTTATCAGAATTCGAACTTGAGCCTTGGGTCAAGGGTCCTAGGGTCCAAATATGTACATGCGACCCTTTAGACGCCCATTCTTCAAGTGTGTTGACCAGTGCGACCCATGGCTTATCAGAATTCGAACTTGAGCCATGGGTCATGCGTCCTAGGGTCCAAATATGTACATGCGATCCTCTAGACGCCCATTCTTCAGGTTTGTGGACCAGTGCGACCCATGGCTTATCAGAATTCCAACTTGAACCATGGGTCAAGGGACCTAGAGCCCAAATATCCACATGCGACCCTTTAGATGCCCATTCTTCAAGTGTGTTGACCAGTGCGACCCATGGCTTATCAGAATTCGAACTTGAGCCATGGGTCAAGGGTCCTAGGGTCCAAATATGTACATGCGATCCTCTAGACGCCCATTCTTCAGGTTTGTTGACCAGTGCGACCCATGGCTTATCAGAATTCCAACTTGAACCATGGGTCAAGGGACCTAGAGCCCAAATATCCACATGCGACCCTTTAGACGCCCATTCTTCAGGTTTGTTGACCAGTGCGACCCATGGCTTATCAGAATTCGAACTTGAACCAAGGGTCAAGCGTCCTAGGGTCCAAATATATACATGCGACCCTTTAGACGCCCATTCTTCAAGTGTGTTGAACATTGCGACCCATGGCTTATCAGAATTCGAACTTGAGCCGTGGGTCAAGTGTCCTAGGGTCCAAATATGTACATGCGACCCTTTAGACGCCCATTCTTCAAGTGTGTTGTTTGGTGCGACCCATGGCTTTCCGAATTCGAACTTGAGCCGTGAATCAAGGGTCCTAGGGTCCAAATATGTACATGCGACCCTTTAGACGCCCATTCTTCAAGTGTGTTGACCAGTGCGACCCATGGCTTATCAGAATTCGAACTTGAGCCATGGGTCAAGGGTCCTAGGGTCCAAATATGTACATGCGATCCTCTAGACGCCCATTCTTCAGGTTTGTTGACCAGTGCGACCCATGGCTTATTAGAATTCCAACTTGAACCATGGGTCAAGGGACCTAGAGCCCAAATATCCACATGCGACCCTTTAGACGCCCATTCTTCAAGTGTGTTGACCAGTGCGACCCATGGCTTATCAGAATTCGAACTTGAGCCGTGAATCAAGGGTCCCAGGGTCCAAATATGTACATGCGACCCTTTAGACGCCCATTCTTCAAGTGTGTTGAACATTGCGACCCATGGCTTATCAGAATTCGAACTTGAGCCTTGGGTCAAGGGTCCTAGGGTCCAAATATGTACATGCGACCCTTTAGACGCCCATTCTTCAAGTGTGTTGACCAGTGCGACCCATGGCTTATCAGAATTCGAACTTGAGCCATGGGTCATGCGTCCTAGGGTCCAAATATGTACATGCGACCCTTTAGACGCCCATTCTTCAAGTGTGTTGACCAGTGTGACCCATGGCTTATCAGAATTCGAACTTGAGCCATGGGTCAAGCGTCCTAGGGTCCAAATATGTACATGCGACCCTTTAGACGCCCATTCTTCAGGTTTGTTGACCAGTGCGACCCATGGCTTATCAGAATTCGAACTTGAACCAAGGGTCAAGCGTCCTAGGGTCCAAATATATACATGCGACCCTTTAGACGCCCATTCTTCAAGTGTGTTGAACATTGCGACCCATGGCTTATCAGAATTCGAACTTGAGCCGTGGGTCAAGTGTCCTAGGGTCCAAATATGTACATGCGACCCTTTAGACGCCCATTCTTCAAGTGTGTTGTTTGGTGCGACCCATGGCTTTCCGAATTCGAACTTGAGCCGTGAATCAAGGGTCCTAGGGTCCAAATATGTACATGCGACCCTTTAGACGCCCATTCTTCAAGTGTGTTGACCAGTGCGACCCATGGCTTATCAGAATTCGAACTTGAACCATGGGTCAAGGGACCTAGAGTACAAATATCCACATGCGACCCGTTAGACGCCCATTCTTCAAGTGTGTTGAACATTGCGACCCATGGCTTATCAGAATTCGAACTTGAGCCGTGGGTCAAGTGTCCTAGGGTCCAAATATGTACATGCGACCCTTTAGACGCCCATTCTTCAAGTGTGTTGACCAGTGCGACCCATGGCTTATCAGAATTCGAACTTGAGCCATGGGTCAAGGGTCCTAGGGTCCAAATATATACATGCGACCCTTTAGACGCCCATTCTTCAAGTGTGTTGTTTAGTGCGACACATGGCTTTCAGAATTCGAACTTGAACCAAGGGTCAAGCGTCCTAGGGTCCAAATATGTACATGCGACCCTTTAGACGCCCATTCTTCAAGTATGTTGAACATTGCGACCCATGGCTTATCAGAATTCGAACTTGAGCCGTGGGTCAAGGGTCCTAGGGTCCAAATATGTACATGCGACCCTTTAGACGCCCATTCTTCAAGTGTGTTGAACATTGCGACCCATGGCTTATCAGAATTCGAACTTGAGCCTTGGGTCATGCGTCCTAGGGTCCAAATATGTACATGCGACCCTTTAGACGCCCATTCTTCAGGTTTGTTGACCAGTGCGACCCATGGCTTATCAGAATTCGAACTTGAACCAAGGGTCAAGCGTCCTAGGGTCCAAATATATACATGCGACCCTTTAGACGCCCATTCTTCAAGTGTGTTGAACATTGCGACCCATGGCTTATCAGAATTCGAACTTGAGCCGTGGGTCAAGGGTCCTAGGGTCCAAATATGTACATGCGACCCTTTAGACGCCCATTCTTCAAGTGTGTTGACCAGTGCGACCCATGGCTTATCAGAATTCGAACTTGAGCCATGGGTCAAGGGTCCTAGGGTCCAAATATGTACATGCGATCCTCTAGACGCCCATTCTTCAGGTTTGTTGACCAGTGCGACCCATGGCTTATCAGAATTCCAACTTGAACCATGGGTCAAGGGACCTAGAGCCCAAATATCCACATGCGACCCTTTAGATGCCCATTCTTCAAGTGTGTTGACCAGTGCGACCCATGGCTTATCAGAATTCGAACTTGAGCCATGGGTCAAGGGTCCTAGGGTCCAAATATGTACATGCGATCCTCTAGACGCCCATTCTTCAGGTTTGTTGACCAGTGCGACCCATGGCTTATCAGAATTCCAACTTGAACCATGGGTCAAGGGACCTAGAGCCCAAATATCCACATGCGACCCTTTAGACGCCCATTCTTCAAGTGTGTTGACCAGTGCGACCCATGGCTTATCAGAATTCGAACTTGAGCCGTGAATCAAGGGTCCTAGGGTCCAAATATGTACATGCGACCCTTTAGACGCCCATTCTTCAAGTGTGTTGAACATTGCGACCCATGGCTTATCAGAATTCGAACTTGAGCCTTGGGTCAAGGGTCCTAGGGTCCAAATATGTACATGCGACCCTTTAGACGCCCATTCTTCAAGTGTGTTGACCAGTGCGACCCATGGCTTATCAGAATTCGAACTTGAGCCATGGGTCATGCGTCCTAGGGTCCAAATATGTACATGCGATCCTCTAGACGCCCATTCTTCAGGTTTGTGGACCAGTGCGACCCATGGCTTATCAGAATTCCAACTTGAACCATGGGTCAAGGGACCTAGAGCCCAAATATCCACATGCGACCCTTTAGATGCCCATTCTTCAAGTGTGTTGACCAGTGCGACCCATGGCTTATCAGAATTCGAACTTGAGCCATGGGTCAAGGGTCCTAGGGTCCAAATATGTACATGCGATCCTCTAGACGCCCATTCTTCAGGTTTGTTGACCAGTGCGACCCATGGCTTATCAGAATTCCAACTTGAACCATGGGTCAAGGGACCTAGAGCCCAAATATCCACATGCGACCCTTTAGACGCCCATTCTTCAGGTTTGTTGACCAGTGCGACCCATGGCTTATCAGAATTCGAACTTGAACCAAGGGTCAAGCGTCCTAGGGTCCAAATATATACATGCGACCCTTTAGACGCCCATTCTTCAAGTGTGTTGAACATTGCGACCCATGGCTTATCAGAATTCGAACTTGAGCCGTGGGTCAAGTGTCCTAGGGTCCAAATATGTACATGCGACCCTTTAGACGCCCATTCTTCAAGTGTGTTGTTTGGTGCGACCCATGGCTTTCCGAATTCGAACTTGAGCCGTGAATCAAGGGTCCTAGGGTCCAAATATGTACATGCGACCCTTTAGACGCCCATTCTTCAAGTGTGTTGACCAGTGCGACCCATGGCTTATCAGAATTCGAACTTGAGCCATGGGTCAAGGGTCCTAGGGTCCAAATATGTACATGCGATCCTCTAGACGCCCATTCTTCAGGTTTGTTGACCAGTGCGACCCATGGCTTATTAGAATTCCAACTTGAACCATGGGTCAAGGGACCTAGAGCCCAAATATCCACATGCGACCCTTTAGACGCCCATTCTTCAAGTGTGTTGACCAGTGCGACCCATGGCTTATCAGAATTCGAACTTGAGCCGTGAATCAAGGGTCCCAGGGTCCAAATATGTACATGCGACCCTTTAGACGCCCATTCTTCAAGTGTGTTGAACATTGCGACCCATGGCTTATCAGAATTCGAACTTGAGCCTTGGGTCAAGGGTCCTAGGGTCCAAATATGTACATGCGACCCTTTAGACGCCCATTCTTCAAGTGTGTTGACCAGTGCGACCCATGGCTTATCAGAATTCGAACTTGAGCCATGGGTCATGCGTCCTAGGGTCCAAATATGTACATGCGACCCTTTAGACGCCCATTCTTCAAGTGTGTTGACCAGTGTGACCCATGGCTTATCAGAATTCGAACTTGAGCCATGGGTCAAGCGTCCTAGGGTCCAAATATGTACATGCGACCCTTTAGACGCCCATTCTTCAGGTTTGTTGACCAGTGCGACCCATGGCTTATCAGAATTCGAACTTGAACCAAGGGTCAAGCGTCCTAGGGTCCAAATATATACATGCGACCCTTTAGACGCCCATTCTTCAAGTGTGTTGAACATTGCGACCCATGGCTTATCAGAATTCGAACTTGAGCCGTGGGTCAAGTGTCCTAGGGTCCAAATATGTACATGCGACCCTTTAGACGCCCATTCTTCAAGTGTGTTGTTTGGTGCGACCCATGGCTTTCCGAATTCGAACTTGAGCCGTGAATCAAGGGTCCTAGGGTCCAAATATGTACATGCGACCCTTTAGACGCCCATTCTTCAAGTGTGTTGACCAGTGCGACCCATGGCTTATCAGAATTCGAACTTGAACCATGGGTCAAGGGACCTAGAGTACAAATATCCACATGCGACCCGTTAGACGCCCATTCTTCAAGTGTGTTGAACATTGCGACCCATGGCTTATCAGAATTCGAACTTGAGCCGTGGGTCAAGTGTCCTAGGGTCCAAATATGTACATGCGACCCTTTAGACGCCCATTCTTCAAGTGTGTTGACCAGTGCGACCCATGGCTTATCAGAATTCGAACTTGAGCCATGGGTCAAGGGTCCTAGGGTCCAAATATATACATGCGACCCTTTAGACGCCCATTCTTCAAGTGTGTTGTTTAGTGCGACACATGGCTTTCAGAATTCGAACTTGAACCAAGGGTCAAGCGTCCTAGGGTCCAAATATGTACATGCGACCCTTTAGACGCCCATTCTTCAAGTATGTTGAACATTGCGACCCATGGCTTATCAGAATTCGAACTTGAGCCGTGGGTCAAGGGTCCTAGGGTCCAAATATGTACATGCGACCCTTTAGACGCCCATTCTTCAAGTGTGTTGAACATTGCGACCCATGGCTTATCAGAATTCGAACTTGAGCCTTGGGTCATGCGTCCTAGGGTCCAAATATGTACATGCGACCCTTTAGACGCCCATTCTTCAGGTTTGTTGACCAGTGCGACCCATGGCTTATCAGAATTCGAACTTGAACCAAGGGTCAAGCGTCCTAGGGTCCAAATATATACATGCGACCCTTTAGACGCCCATTCTTCAAGTGTGTTGAACATTGCGACCCATGGCTTATCAGAATTCGAACTTGAGCCGTGGGTCAAGGGTCCTAGGGTCCAAATATGTACATGCGACCCTTTAGACGCCCATTCTTCAAGTGTGTTGACCAGTGCGACCCATGGCTTATCAGAATTCGAACTTGAGCCATGGGTCAAGGGTCCTAGGGTCCAAATATGTACATGCGATCCTCTAGACGCCCATTCTTCAGGTTTGTTGACCAGTGCGACCCATGGCTTATCAGAATTCCAACTTGAACCATGGGTCAAGGGACCTAGAGCCCAAATATCCACATGCGACCCTTTAGATGCCCATTCTTCAAGTGTGTTGACCAGTGCGACCCATGGCTTATCAGAATTCGAACTTGAGCCATGGGTCAAGGGTCCTAGGGTCCAAATATGTACATGCGATCCTCTAGACGCCCATTCTTCAGGTTTGTTGACCAGTGCGACCCATGGCTTATCAGAATTCCAACTTGAACCATGGGTCAAGGGACCTAGAGCCCAAATATCCACATGCGACCCTTTAGACGCCCATTCTTCAAGTGTGTTGACCAGTGCGACCCATGGCTTATCAGAATTCGAACTTGAGCCGTGAATCAAGGGTCCTAGGGTCCAAATATGTACATGCGACCCTTTAGACGCCCATTCTTCAAGTGTGTTGAACATTGCGACCCATGGCTTATCAGAATTCGAACTTGAGCCTTGGGTCAAGGGTCCTAGGGTCCAAATATGTACATGCGACCCTTTAGACGCCCATTCTTCAAGTGTGTTGACCAGTGCGACCCATGGCTTATCAGAATTCGAACTTGAGCCATGGGTCATGCGTCCTAGGGTCCAAATATGTACATGCGACCCTTTAGACGCCCATTCTTCAGGTTTGTTGACCAGTGCGACCCATGGCTTATCAGAATTCGAACTTGAACCAAGGGTCAAGCGTCCTAGGGTCCAAATATATACATGCGACCCTTTAGACGCCCATTCTTCAAGTGTGTTGACCAGTGCGACCCATGGCTTATCAGAATTCGAACTTGAGCCATGGGTCATGCGTCCTAGGGTCCAAATATGTACATGCGACCCTTTAGACGCCCATTCTTCAAGTGTGTTGACCAGTGTGACCCATGGCTTATCAGAATTCGAACTTGAGCCATGGGTCAAGCGTCCTAGGGTCCAAATATGTACATGCGACCCTTTAGACGCCCATTCTTCAGGTTTGTTGACCAGTGCGACCCATGGCTTATCAGAATTCGAACTTGAACCAAGGGTCAAGCGTCCTAGGGTCCAAATATATACATGCGACCCTTTAGACGCCCATTCTTCAAGTGTGTTGAACATTGCGACCCATGGCTTATCAGAATTCGAACTTGAGCCGTGGGTCAAGTGTCCTAGGGTCCAAATATGTACATGCGACCCTTTAGACGCCCATTCTTCAAGTGTGTTGTTTGGTGCGACCCATGGCTTTCCGAATTCGAACTTGAGCCGTGAATCAAGGGTCCTAGGGTCCAAATATGTACATGCGACCCTTTAGACGCCCATTCTTCAAGTGTGTTGACCAGTGCGACCCATGGCTTATCAGAATTCGAACTTGAACCATGGGTCAAGGGACCTAGAGTACAAATATCCACATGCGACCCGTTAGACGCCCATTCTTCAAGTGTGTTGAACATTGCGACCCATGGCTTATCAGAATTCGAACTTGAGCCGTGGGTCAAGTGTCCTAGGGTCCAAATATGTACATGCGACCCTTTAGACGCCCATTCTTCAAGTGTGTTGACCAGTGCGACCCATGGCTTATCAGAATTCGAACTTGAGGCATGGGTCATGCGTCCTAGGGTCCAAATATGTACATGCGACCCTTTAGACGCCCATTCTTCAAGTGTGTTGACCAGTGTGACCCATGGCTTATCAGAATTCGAAATTGAGCCATGGGTCAAGCGTCCTAGGGTCCAAATATGTACATGCGACCCTTTAGACGCCCATTCTTCAGGTTTGTTGACCAGTGCGACCCATGGCTTATCAGAATTCGAACTTGAACCAAGGGTCAAGCGTCCTAGGGTCCAAATATATACATGCGACCCTTTAGACGCCCATTCTTCAAGTGTGTTGAACATTGCGACCCATGGCTTATCAGAATTCGAACTTGAGCCGTGGGTCAAGTGTCCTAGGGTCCAAATATGTACATGCGACCCTTTAGACGCCCATTCTTCAAGTGTGTTGAACATTGCGACCCATGGCTTATCAGAATTCGAACTTGAGCCTTGGGTCAAGGGTCCTAGGGTCCAAATATGTACATGCGACCCTTTAGACGCCCATTATTCAAGTGTGTTGACCAGTGCGACCCATGGCTTATCAGAATTCGAACTTGAGCCATGGGTCAAGGGTCCTAGGGTCCAAATATGTACATGCGACCCTTTAGACGCCCATTTTACAAGTGTGTTGACCAGTGCGACCCATGGCTTACCAGAATTCGAACTTGAACCAAGGGTCAAGCGTCCTAGGGTCCACATATATACATGCGACCCTTTAGACGCCCATTCTTCAAGTGTGTTGAACATTGCGACCCATGGCTTATCAGAATTCGAACTTGAGCCGTGGGTCAAGTGTCCTAGTGTCCGAATATGTACATGCGACCCTTTAGACGCCCATTCTTCAAGTGTGTTGACCAGTGCGACCCATGGCTTATCAGAATTCGAACTTGAGCCATGGGTCAAGGGACCTAGAGTCCAAATATCCACATGCGACCCTTTAGATGCCCATTCTTCAAGTGTGTTGACCAGTGCGACCCATGGCTTATCAGAATTCGAACTTGAGCCATGGGTCAAGGGTCCTAGGGTCCAAATATGTACATGCGATCCTCTAGACGCCCATTCTTCAGGTTTGTTGACCAGTGCGACCCATGGCTTATCAGAATTCCAACTTGAACCATGGGTCAAGGGACCTAGAGTCCGAATATGTACATGCGACCCTTTAGACGCCCATTCTTCAAGTGTGTTGTTTAGTGCGACCCATGGCTTTCCGAATTCGAACTTGAGCCGTGAATCAAGGGACCTAGAGTCCAAATATCCACATGCGACCCTTTAGATGCCCATTCTTCAAGTGTGTTGACCAGTGTGACCCATGGCTTATCAGAATTCGAAATTGAGCCATGGGTCAAGCGTCCTAGGGTCCAAATATATACATGCGACCCTTTAGACGCCCATTCTTCAGGTTTGTTGACCAGTGCGACCCATGGCTTATCAGAATTCGAACTTGAACCAAGGGTCAAGCGTCCTAGGGTCCAAATATATACATGCGACCCTTTAGACGCCCATTCTTCAAGTGTGTTGAACATTGCGACCCATGGCTTATCAGAATTCGAACTTGAGCCGTGGGTCAAGTGTCCTAGGGTCCAAATATGTACATGCGACCCTTTAGACGCCCATTCTTCAAGTGTGTTGAACATTGCGACGCATGGCTTATCAGAATTCGAACTTGAGCCTTGGGTCAAGGGTCCTAGGGTCCAAATATGTACATGCGACCCTTTAGACGCCCATTCTTCAAGTGTGTTGACCAGTGCGACCCATGGCTTATCAGAATTCGAACTTGAGCCATGGGTCAAGGGTCCTAGGGTCCAAATATGTACATGCGACCCTTTAGACGCCCATTTTACAAGTGTGTTGACCAGTGCGACCCATGGCTTATCAGAATTCGAACTTGAACCAAGGGTCAAGCGTCCTAGGGTCCACATATATACATGCGACCCTTTAGACGCCCATTCTTCAAGTGTGTTGAACATTGCGACCCATGGCTTATCAGAATTCGAACTTGAGCCGTGGGTCAAGTGTCCTAGTGTCCGAATATGTACATGCGACCCTTTAGACGCCCATTCTTCAAGTGTGTTGTTTAGTGCGACCCATGGCTTTCCGAATTCGAACTTGGGCCGTGAATCAAGGGACCTAGAGTCCAAATATCCACATGCGACCCTTTAGACGCCCATTCTTCAAGTGTGTTGACCAGTGCGACCCATGGCTTATCAGAATTCGAACTTGAGCCATGGGTCAAGGGACCTAGAGTCCAAATATCCACATGCGACCCTTTAGATGCCCATTCTTCAAGTGTGTTGACCAGTGCGACCCATGGCTTATCAGAATTCGAACTTGAGCCATGGGTCAAGGGTCCTAGGGTCCAAATATGTACATGCGATCCTCTAGACGCCCATTCTTCAGGTTTGTTGACCAGTGCGACCCATGGCTTATCAGAATTCCAACTTGAACCATGGGTCAAGGGACCTAGAGTCCAAATATCCACATGCGACCCTTTAGACGCCCATTCTTCAAGTGTGTTGACCAGTGCGACCCATGGCTTATCAGAATTCGAATTTGAGCCATGGGTCAAGGGTCTTAGGGTCCAAATATGTACATGCGACCCTTTAGACGCCCATTCTTCAAGTGTGTTGAACATTGCGACCCATGGCTTATCAGAATTCGAACTTGAGCCGTGGGTCAAGGGTCCTAGGGTCCAAATATGTACATGCGACCCTTTAGACGCCCATTCTTCAAGTGTGTTGAACATTGCGACCCATGGCTTATCAGAATTCGAACTTGAGCCTTGGGTCAAGGGTCCTAGGGTCCAAATATGTACATGCGACCCTTTAGACGCCCATTCTTCAAGTGTGTTGAACATTGCGACCCATGGCTTATCAGAATTCGAACTTGAGCCGTGGGTCAAGTGTCCTAGTGTCCGAATATGTACATGCGACCCTTTAGACGCCCATTCTTCAAGTGTGTTGTTTAGTGCGACCCATGGCTTTCCGAATTCGAACTTGAGCCGTGAATCAAGGGACCTAGAGTCCAAATATCCACATGCGACCCTTTAGACGCCCATTCTTCAAGTGTGTTGACCAGTGCGACCCATGGCTTATCAGAATTCGAACTTGAGCCATGGGTCAAGGGACCTAGAGTCCAAATATCCACATGCGACCCTTTAGATGCCCATTCTTCAAGTGTGTTGACCAGTGCGACCCATGGCTTATCAGAATTCGAACTTGAGCCATGGGTCAAGGGTCCTAGGGTCCAAATATGTACATGCGATCCTCTAGACGCCCATTCTTCAGGTTTGTTGACCAGTGCGACCCATGGCTTATCAGAATTCCAACTTGAACCATGGGTCAAGGGACCTAGAGCCCAAATATCCACATGCGACCCTTTAGACGCCCATTCTTCAAGTGTGTTGACCAGTGCGACCCATGGCTTATCAGAATTCGAACTTGAGCCGTGAATCAAGGGTCCTAGGGTCCAAATATGTACATGCGACCCTTTAGACGCCCATTCTTCAAGTGTGTTGAACATTGCGACCCATGGCTTATCAGAATTCGAACTTGAGCCTTGGGTCAAGGGTCCTAGGGTCCAAATATGTACATGCGACCCTTTAGACGCCCATTCTTCAAGTGTGTTGACCAGTGCGACCCATGGCTTATCAGAATTTGAACTTGAGCCATGGGTCATGCGTCCTAGGGTCCAAATATGTACATGCGATCCTCTAGACGCCCATTCTTCAGGTTTGTGGACCAGTGCGACCCATGGCTTATCAGAATTCCAACTTGAACCATGGTTCAAGGGACCTAGAGCCCAAATATCCACATGCGACCCTTTAGATGCCCATTCTTCAAGTGTGTTGACCAGTGCGACCCATGGCTTATCAGAATTCGAACTTGAGCCATGGGTCAAGGGTCCTAGGGTCCAAATATGTACATGCGATCCTCTAGACGCCCATTCTTCAGGTTTGTTGACCAGTGCGACCCATGGCTTATCAGAATTCCAACTTGAACCATGGGTCAAGGGACCTAGAGCCCAAATATCCACATGCGACCCTTTAGACGCCCATTCTTCAGGTTTGTTGACCAGTGCGACCCATGGCTTATCAGAATTCGAACTTGAACCAAGGGTCAAGCGTCCTAGGGTCCAAATATATACATGCGACCCTTTAGACGCCCATTCTTCAAGTGTGTTGAACATTGCGACCCATGGCTTATCAGAATTCGAACTTGAGCCGTGGGTCAAGTGTCCTAGGGTCCAAATATGTACATGCGACCCTTTAGACGCCCATTCTTCAAGTGTGTTGTTTGGTGCGACCCATGGCTTTCCGAATTCGAACTTGAGCCGTGAATCAAGGGTCCTAGGGTCCAAATATGTACATGCGACCCTTTAGACGCCCATTCTTCAAGTGTGTTGACCAGTGCGACCCATGGCTTATCAGAATTCGAACTTGAGCCATGGGTCAAGGGTCCTAGGGTCCAAATATGTACATGCGATCCTCTAGACGCCCATTCTTCAGGTTTGTTGACCAGTGCGACCCATGGCTTATTAGAATTCCAACTTGAACCATGGGTCAAGGGACCTAGAGCCCAAATATCCACATGCGACCCTTTAGACGCCCATTCTTCAAGTGTGTTGACCAGTGCGACCCATGGCTTATCAGAATTCGAACTTGAGCCGTGAATCAAGGGTCCCAGGGTCCAAATATGTACATGCGACCCTTTAGACGCCCATTCTTCATGTGTGTTGAACATTGCGACCCATGGCTTATCAGAATTCGAACTTGAGCCTTGGGTCAAGGGTCCTAGGGTCCAAATATGTACATGCGACCCTTTAGACGCCCATTCTTCAAGTGTGTTGACCAGTGCGACCCATGGCTTATCAGAATTCGAACTTGAGCCATGGGTCATGCGTCCTAGGGTCCAAATATGTACATGCGACCCTTTAGACGCCCATTCTTCAAGTGTGTTGACCAGTGTGACCCATGGCTTATCAGAATTCGAACTTGAGCCATGGGTCAAGCGTCCTAGGGTCCAAATATGTACATGCGACCCTTTAGACGCCCATTCTTCAGGTTTGTTGACCAGTGCGACCCATGGCTTATCAGAATTCGAACTTGAACCAAGGGTCAAGCGTCCTAGGGTCCAAATATATACATGCGACCCTTTAGACGCCCATTCTTCAAGTGTGTTGAACATTGCGACCCATGGCTTATCAGAATTCGAACTTGAGCCGTGGGTCAAGTGTCCTAGGGTCCAAATATGTACATGCGACCCTTTAGACGCCCATTCTTCAAGTGTGTTGTTTGGTGCGACCCATGGCTTTCCGAATTCGAACTTGAGCCGTGAATCAAGGGTCCTAGGGTCCAAATATGTACATGCGACCCTTTAGACGCCCATTCTTCAAGTGTGTTGACCAGTGCGACCCATGGCTTATCAGAATTCGAACTTGAACCATGGGTCAAGGGACCTAGAGTACAAATATCCACATGCGACCCGTTAGACGCCCATTCTTCAAGTGTGTTGAACATTGCGACCCATGGCTTATCAGAATTCGAACTTGAGCCGTGGGTCAAGTGTCCTAGGGTCCAAATATGTACATGCGACCCTTTAGACGCCCATTCTTCAAGTGTGTTGACCAGTGCGACCCATGGCTTATCAGAATTCGAACTTGAGCCATGGGTCAAGGGTCCTAGGGTCCAAATATATACATGCGACCCTTTAGACGCCCATTCTTCAAGTGTGTTGTTTAGTGCGACCCATGGCTTTCAGAATTCGAACTTGAACCAAGGGTCAAGCGTCCTAGGGTCCAAATATGTACATGCGACCCTTTAGACGCCCATTCTTCAAGTATGTTGAACATTGCGACCCATGGCTTATCAGAATTCGAACTTGAGCCGTGGGTCAAGGGTCCTAGGGTCCAAATATGTACATGCGACCCTTTAGACGCCCATTCTTCAAGTGTGTTGAACATTGCGACCCATGGCTTATCAGAATTCGAACTTGAGCCTTGGGTCATGCGTCCTAGGGTCCAAATATGTACATGCGACCCTTTAGACGCCCATTCTTCAGGTTTGTTGACCAGTGCGACCCATGGCTTATCAGAATTCGAACTTGAACCAAGGGTCAAGCGTCCTAGGGTCCAAATATATACATGCGACCCTTTAGACGCCCATTCTTCAAGTGTGTTGAACATTGCGACCCATGGCTTATCAGAATTCGAACTTGAGCCGTGGGTCAAGGGTCCTAGGGTCCAAATATGTACATGCGACCCTTTAGACGCCCATTCTTCAAGTGTGTTGACCAGTGCGACCCATGGCTTATCAGAATTCGAACTTGAGCCATGGGTCAAGGGTCCTAGGGTCCAAATATGTACATGCGATCCTCTAGACGCCCATTCTTCAGGTTTGTTGACCAGTGCGACCCATGGCTTATCAGAATTCCAACTTGAACCATGGGTCAAGGGACCTAGAGCCCAAATATCCACATGCGACCCTTTAGATGCCCATTCTTCAAGTGTGTTGACCAGTGCGACCCATGGCTTATCAGAATTCGAACTTGAGCCATGGGTCAAGGGTCCTAGGGTCCAAATATGTACATGCGATCCTCTAGACGCCCATTCTTCAGGTTTGTTGACCAGTGCGACCCATGGCTTATCAGAATTCCAACTTGAACCATGGGTCAAGGGACCTAGAGCCCAAATATCCACATGCGACCCTTTAGACGCCCATTCTTCAAGTGTGTTGACCAGTGCGACCCATGGCTTATCAGAATTCGAACTTGAGCCGTGAATCAAGGGTCCTAGGGTCCAAATATGTACATGCGACCCTTTAGACGCCCATTCTTCAAGTGTGTTGAACATTGCGACCCATGGCTTATCAGAATTCGAACTTGAGCCTTGGGTCAAGGGTCCTAGGGTCCAAATATGTACATGCGACCCTTTAGACGCCCATTCTTCAAGTGTGTTGACCAGTGCGACCCATGGCTTATCAGAATTCGAACTTGAGCCATGGGTCATGCGTCCTAGGGTCCAAATATGTACATGCGACCCTTTAGACGCCCATTCTTCAGGTTTGTTGACCAGTGCGACCCATGGCTTATCAGAATTCGAACTTGAACCAAGGGTCAAGCGTCCTAGGGTCCAAATATATACATGCGACCCTTTAGACGCCCATTCTTCAAGTGTGTTGACCAGTGCGACCCATGGCTTATCAGAATTCGAACTTGAGCCATGGGTCATGCGTCCTAGGGTCCAAATATGTACATGCGACCCTTTAGACGCCCATTCTTCAAGTGTGTTGACCAGTGTGACCCATGGCTTATCAGAATTCGAACTTGAGCCATGGGTCAAGCGTCCTAGGGTCCAAATATGTACATGCGACCCTTTAGACGCCCATTCTTCAGGTTTGTTGACCAGTGCGACCCATGGCTTATCAGAATTCGAACTTGAACCAAGGGTCAAGCGTCCTAGGGTCCAAATATATACATGCGACCCTTTAGACGCCCATTCTTCAAGTGTGTTGAACATTGCGACCCATGGCTTATCAGAATTCGAACTTGAGCCGTGGGTCAAGTGTCCTAGGGTCCAAATATGTACATGCGACCCTTTAGACGCCCATTCTTCAAGTGTGTTGTTTGGTGCGACCCATGGCTTTCCGAATTCGAACTTGAGCCGTGAATCAAGGGTCCTAGGGTCCAAATATGTACATGCGACCCTTTAGACGCCCATTCTTCAAGTGTGTTGACCAGTGCGACCCATGGCTTATCAGAATTCGAACTTGAACCATGGGTCAAGGGACCTAGAGTACAAATATCCACATGCGACCCGTTAGACGCCCATTCTTCAAGTGTGTTGAACATTGCGACCCATGGCTTATCAGAATTCGAACTTGAGCCGTGGGTCAAGTGTCCTAGGGTCCAAATATGTACATGCGACCCTTTAGACGCCCATTCTTCAAGTGTGTTGACCAGTGCGACCCATGGCTTATCAGAATTCGAACTTGAGCCATGGGTCAAGGGTCCTAGGGTCCAAATATATACATGCGACCCTTTAGACGCCCATTCTTCAAGTGTGTTGTTTAGTGCGACCCATGGCTTTCAGAATTCGAACTTGAACCAAGGGTCAAGCGTCCTAGGGTCCAAATATGTACATGCGACCCTTTAGACGCCCATTCTTCAAGTATGTTGAACATTGCGACCCATGGCTTATCAGAATTCGAACTTGAGCCGTGGGTCAAGTGTCCTAGGGTCCAAATATGTACATGCGACCCTTTAGACGCCCATTCTTCAAGTGTGTTGACCAGTGCGACCCATGGCTTATCAGAATTCGAACTTGAGCCATGGGTCAAGGGTCCTAGGGTCCAAATATGTACATGCGACCCTTTAGACGCCCATTTTACAAGTGTGTTGACCAGTGCGACCCATGGCTTATCAGAATTCGAACTTGAACCAAGGGTCAAGCGTCCTAGGGTCCACATATATACATGCGACCATTTAGACGCCCATTCTTCAAGTGTGTTGACCAGTGCGACCCATGGCTTATCAGAATTCGAACTTGAGCCATGGGTCAAGGGTCCTAGGGTCCAAATATGTACATGCGACCCTTTAGACGCCCATTTTACAAGTGTGTTGACCAGTGCGACCCATGGCTTATCAGAATTCGAACTTGAGCCATGGGTCATGCGTCCTAGGGTCCAAATATGTACATGCGACCCTTTAGACGCCCATTCTTCAGGTTTGTTGACCAGTGCGACCCATGGCTTATCAGAATTCGAACTTGAACCAAGGGTCAAGCGTCCTAGGGTCCAAGTATATACATGCGACCCTTTAGACGCCCATTCTTCAAGTGTGTTGAACATTGCGACCCATGGCTTATCAGAATTCGAACTTGAGCCGTGGGTCAAGTGTCCTAGGGTCCAAATATGTACATGCGACCCTTTAGACGCCCATTCTTCAAGTGTGTTGAACATTGCGACCCATGGCTTATCAGAATTCGAACTTGAGCCTTGGGTCAAGGGTCCTAGGGTCCAAATATGTACATGCGACCCTTTAGACGCCCATTCTTCAAGTGTGTTGACCAGTGCGACCCATGGCTTATCAGAATTCGAACTTGAGCCGTGGGTCAAGTGTCCTAGGGTCCAAATATGTACATGCGACCCTTTAGACGCCCATTCTTCAAGTGTGTTGTTTGGTGCGACCCATGGCTTTCCGAATTCGAACTTGAGCCGTGAATCAAGGGTCCTAGGGTCCAAATATGTACATGCGACCCTTTAGACGCCCATTCTTCAAGTGTGTTGACCAGTGCGACCCATGGCTTATCAGAATTCGAACTTGAACCATGGGTCAAGGGACCTAGAGTACAAATATCCACATGCGACCCGTTAGACGCCCATTCTTCAAGTGTGTTGAACATTGCGACCCATGGCTTATCAGAATTCGAACTTGAGCCGTGGGTCAAGTGTCCTAGGGTCCAAATATGTACATGCGACCCTTTAGACGCCCATTCTTCAAGTGTGTTGACCAGTGCGACCCATGGCTTATCAGAATTCGAACTTGAGCCATGGGTCAAGGGTCCTAGGGTCCAAATATATACATGCGACCCTTTAGACGCCCATTCTTCAAGTGTGTTGTTTAGTGCGACCCATGGCTTTCAGAATTCGAACTTGAACCAAGGGTCAAGCGTCCTAGGGTCCAAATATGTACATGCGACCCTTTAGACGCCCATTCTTCAAGTATGTTGAACATTGCGACCCATGGCTTATCAGAATTCGAACTTGAGCCGTGGGTCAAGTGTCCTAGGGTCCAAATATGTACATGCGACCCTTTAGACGCCCATTCTTCAAGTGTGTTGACCAGTGCGACCCATGGCTTATCAGAATTCGAACTTGAGCCATGGGTCAAGGGTCCTAGGGTCCAAATATGTACATGCGACCCTTTAGACGCCCATTTTACAAGTGTGTTGACCAGTGCGACCCATGGCTTATCAGAATTCGAACTTGAACCAAGGGTCAAGCGTCCTAGGGTCCACATATATACATGCGACCCTTTAGACGCCCATTCTTCAAGTGTGTTGACCAGTGCGACCCATGGCTTATCAGAATTCGAACTTGAGCCATGGGTCAAGGGTCCTAGGGTCCAAATATGTACATGCGACCCTTTAGACGCCCATTTTACAAGTGTGTTGACCAGTGCGACCCATGGCTTATCAGAATTCGAACTTGAGCCATGGGTCATGCGTCCTAGGGTCCAAATATGTACATGCGACCCTTTAGACGCCCATTCTTCAGGTTTGTTGACCAGTGCGACCCATGGCTTATCAGAATTCGAACTTGAACCAAGGGTCAAGCGTCCTACGGTCCAAATATATACATGCGACCCTTTAGACGCCCATTCTTCAAGTGTAATGAACATTGCGACCCATGGCTTATCAGAATTCGAACTTGAGCCGTGGGTCAAGTGTCCTAGGGTCCAAATATGTACATGCGACCCTTTAGACGCCCATTCTTCAAGTGTGTTGAACATTGCGACCCATGGCTTATCAGAATTCGAACTTGAGCCTTGGGTCAAGGGTCCTAGGGTCCAAATATGTACATGCGACCCTTTAGACGCCCATTCTTCAAGTGTGTTGACCAGTGCGACCCATGGCTTATCAGAATTCGAACTTGAGCCATGGGTCAAGGGTCCTAGGGTCCAAATATGTACATGCGACCCTTTAGACGCCCATTTTACAAGTGTGTTGACCAGTGCGACCCATGGCTTATCAGAATTCGAACTTGAGCCATGGGTCATGCGTCCTAGGGTCCAAATATGTACATGCGACCCTTTAGACGCCCATTCTTCAGGTTTGTTGACCAGTGCGACCCATGGCTTATCAGAATTCGAACTTGAACCAAGGGTCAAGCGTCCTAGGGTCCAAATATATACATGCGACCCTTTAGACGCCCATTCTTCAAGTGTGTTGAACATTGCGACCCATGGCTTATCAGAATTCGAACTTGAGCCGTGGGTCAAGTGTCCTAGGGTCCAAATATGTACATGCGACCCTTTAGACGCCCATTCTTCAAGTGTGTTGAACATTGCGACCCATGGCTTATCAGAATTCGAACTTGAGCCTTGGGTCAAGGGTCCTAGGGTCCAAATATGTACATGCGACCCTTTAGACGCCCATTCTTCAAGTGTGTTGACCAGTGCGACCCATGGCTTATCAGAATTCGAACTTGAGCCATGGGTCATGCGTCCTAGGGTCCAAATATGTACATGCGACCCTTTAGACGCCCATTCTTCAAGTTTGTTGACCAGTGTGACCCATGGCTTATCAGAATTCGAACTTGAGCCGTGGGTCAAGTGTCCTAGGGTCCAAATATGTACATGCGACCCTTTAGACGCCCATTCTTCAAGTGTGTTGTTTGGTGCGACCCATGGCTTTCCGAATTCGAACTTGAGCCGTGAATCAAGGGTCCTAGGGTCCAAATATGTACATGCGACCCTTTAGACGCCCATTCTTCAAGTGTGTTGACCAGTGCGACCCATGGCTTATCAGAATTCGAACTTGAACCATGGGTCAAGGGACCTAGAGTACAAATATCCACATGCGACCCGTTAGACGCCCATTCTTCAAGTGTGTTGAACATTGCGACCCATGGCTTATCAGAATTCGAACTTGAGCCGTGGGTCAAGTGTCCTAGGGTCCAAATATGTACATGCGACCCTTTAGACGCCCATTCTTCAAGTGTGTTGACCAGTGCGACCCATGGCTTATCAGAATTCGAACTTGAGCCATGGGTCAAGGGTCCTAGGGTCCAAATATATACATGCGACCCTTTAGACGCCCATTCTTCAAGTGTGTTGAACATTGCGACCCATGGCTTATCAGAATTCGAACTTGAGCCGTGGGTCAAGTGTCCTAGGGTCCAAATATGTACATGCGACCCTTTAGACGCCCATTCTTCAAGTGTGTTGTTTGGTGCGACCCATGGCTTTCCGAATTCGAACTTGAGCCGTGAATCAAGGGTCCTAGGGTCCAAATATGTACATGCGACCCTTTAGACGCCCATTCTTCAAGTGTGTTGACCAGTGCGACCCATGGCTTATCAGAATTCGAACTTGAACCATGGGTCAAGGGACCTAGAGTACAAATATCCACATGCGACCCGTTAGACGCCCATTCTTCAAGTGTGTTGAACATTGCGACCCATGGCTTATCAGAATTCGAACTTGAGCCGTGGGTCAAGTGTCCTAGGGTCCAAATATGTACATGCGACCCTTTAGACGCCCATTCTTCAAGTGTGTTGACCAGTGCGACCCATGGCTTATCAGAATTCGAACTTGAGCCATGGGTCAAGGGTCCTAGGGTCCAAATATATACATGCGACCCTTTAGACGCCCATTCTTCAAGTGTGTTGTTTAGTGCGACCCATGGCTTTCAGAATTCGAACTTGAACCAAGGGTCAAGCGTCCTAGGGTCCAAATATGTACATGCGACCCTTTAGACGCCCATTCTTCAAGTATGTTGAACATTGCGACCCATGGCTTATCAGAATTCGAACTTGAGCCGTGGGTCAAGTGTCCTAGGGTCCAAATATGTACATGCGACCCTTTAGACGCCCATTCTTCAAGTGTGTTGACCAGTGCGACCCATGGCTTATCAGAATTCGAACTTGATCCATGGGTCAAGGGTCCTAGGGTCCAAATATGTACATGCGACCCTTTAGACGCCCATTTTACAAGTGTGTTGACCAGTGCGACCCATGGCTTATCAGAATTCGAACTTGAGCCATGGGTCATGCGTCCTAGGGTCCAAATATGTACATGCGACCCTTTAGACGCCCATTCTTCAGGTTTGTTGACCAGTGCGACCCATGGCTTATCAGAATTCGAACTTGAACCAAGGGTCAAGCGTCCTAGGGTCCAAATATATACATGCGACCCTTTAGACGCCCATTCTTCAAGTGTGTTGAACATTGCGACCCATGGCTTATCAGAATTCGAACTTGAGCCGTGGGTCAAGTGTCCTAGGGTCCAAATATGTACATGCGACCCTTTAGACGCCCATTCTTCAAGTGTGTTGAACATTGCGACCCATGGCTTATCAGAATTCGAACTTGAGCCTTGGGTCAAGGGTCCTAGGGTCCAAATATGTACATGCGACCCTTTAGACGCCCATTCTTCAAGTGTGTTGACCAGTGCGACCCATGGCTTATCAGAATTCGAACTTGAGCCATGGGTCATGCGTCCTAGGGTCCAAATATGTACATGCGACCCTTTAGACGCCCATTCTTCAGGTTTGTTGACCAGTGCGACCCACGGCTTATCAGAATTCGAACTTGAACCAAGGGTCAAGCGTCCTAGGGTCCAAATATATACATGCGACCCTTTAGACGCCCATTCTTCAAGTGTGTTGAACATTGCGACCCATGGCTTATCAGAATTCGAACTTGAGCCGTGGGTCAAGTGTCCTAGGGTCCAAATATGTACATGCGACCCTTTAGACGCCCATTCTTCAAGTGTGTTGTTTGGTGCGACCCATGGCTTTCCGAATTCGAACTTGAGCCGTGAATCAAGGGTCCTAGGGTCCAAATATGTACATGCGACCCTTTAGACGCCCATTCTTCAAGTGTGTTGACCAGTGCGACCCATGGCTTATCAGAATTCGAACTTGAACCATGGGTCAAGGGACCTAGAGTACAAATATCCACATGCGACCCGTTAGACGCCCATTCTTCAAGTGTGTTGAACATTGCGACCCATGGCTTATCAGAATTCGAACTTGAGCCGTGGGTCAAGTGTCCTAGGGTCCAAATATGTACATGCGACCCTTTAGACGCCCATTCTTCAAGTGTGTTGACCAGTGCGACCCATGGCTTATCAGAATTCGAACTTGAGCCATGGGTCAAGGGTCCTAGGGTCCAAATATATACATGCGACCCTTTAGACGCCCATTCTTCAAGTGTGTTGTTTAGTGCGACCCATGGCTTTCAGAATTCGAACTTGAACCAAGGGTCAAGCGTCCTAGGGTCCAAATATGTACATGCGACCCTTTAGACGCCCATTCTTCAAGTATGTTGAACATTGCGACCCATGGCTTATCAGAATTCGAACTTGAGCCGTGGGTCAAGTGTCCTAGGGTCCAAATATGTACATGCGACCCTTTAGACGCCCATTCTTCAAGTGTGTTGACCAGTGCGACCCATGGCTTATCAGAATTCGAACTTGAGCCATGGGTCAAGGGTCCTAGGGTCCGAATATGTACATGCGACCCTTTAGACGCCCATTTTACAAGTGTGTTGACCAGTGCGACCCATGGCTTATCAGAATTCGAACTTGAACCAAGGGTCAAGCGTCCTAGGGTCCACATATATACATGCGACCCTTTAGACGCCCATTCTTCAAGTGTGTTGAACATTGCAACCCATGGCTTATCAGAATTCGAACTTGAGCCGTGGGTCAAGTGTCCTAGTGTCCGAATATGTACATGCGACCCTTTAGACGCCCATTCTTCAAGTGTGTTGTTTAGTGCGACCCATGGCTTATCAGAATTCGAACTTGAGCCGTGGGTCAAGTGTCCTAGGGTCCAAATATGTACATGCGACCCTTTAGACGCCCATTCTTCAAGTGTGTTGACCAGTGCGACCCATGGCTTATCAGAATTCGAACTTGAGCCATGGGTCAAGGGACCTAGGGTCCAAATATGTACATGCGACCCTTTAGACGCCCATTCTTCAAGTGTGTTGAACATTGCGACCCATGGCTTATCAGAATTCGAACTTGAGCCGTGGGTCAAGTGTCCTAGGGTCCAAATATGTACATGCGACCCTTTAGACGCCCATTCTTCAAGTGTGTTGACCAGTGCGACCCATGGCTTATCAGAATTCGAACTTGAGCCATGGGTCAAGGGTCCTAGGGTCCAAATATATACATGCGACCCTTTAGACGCCCATTCTTCAAGTGTGTTGTTTAGTGCGACCCATGGCTTTCAGAATTCGAACTTGAACCAAGGGTCAAGCGTCCTAGGGTCCAAATATGTACATGCGACCCTTTAGACGCCCATTCTTCAAGTATGTTGAACATTGCGACCCATGGCTTATCAGAATTCGAACTTGAGCCGTGGGTCAAGTGTCCTAGGGTCCAAATATGTACATGCGACCCTTTAGACGCCCATTCTTCAAGTGTGTTGACCAGTGCGACCCATGGCTTATCAGAATTCGAACTTGAGGCATGGGTCATGCGTCCTAGGGTCCAAATATGTACATGCGACCCTTTAGACGCCCATTCTTCAAGTGTGTTGACCAGTGTGACCCATGGCTTATCAGAATTCGAAATTGAGCCATGGGTCAAGCGTCCTAGGGTCCAAATATGTACATGCGACCCTTTAGACGCCCATTCTTCAGGTTTGTTGACCAGTGCGACCCATGGCTTATCAGAATTCGAACTTGAACCAAGGGTCAAGCGTCCTAGGGTCCAAATATGTACATGCGACCCTTTAGACGCCCATTCTTCAAGTATGTTGAACATTGCGACCCATGGCTTATCAGAATTCGAACTTGAGCCGTGGGTCAAGTGTCCTAGGGTCCAAATATGTACATGCGACCCTTTAGACGCCCATTCTTCAAGTGTGTTGACCAGTGCGACCCATGGCTTATCAGAATTCGAACTTGAGCCATGGGTCAAGGGTCCTAGGGTCCAAATATATACATGCGACCCTTTAGACGCCCATTCTTCAAGTGTGTTGTTTAGTGCGACCCATGGCTTTCAGAATTCGAACTTGAACCAAGGGTCAAGCGTCCTAGGGTCCAAATATGTACATGCGACCCTTTAGACGCCCATTCTTCAAGTATGTTGAACATTGCGACCCATGGCTTATCAGAATTCGAACTTGAGCCGTGGGTCAAGTGTCCTAGGGTCCAAATATGTACATGCGACCCTTTAGACGCCCATTCTTCAAGTGTGTTGACCAGTGCGACCCATGGCTTATCAGAATTCGAACTTGATCCATGGGTCAAGGGTCCTAGGGTCCAAATATGTACATGCGACCCTTTAGACGCCCATTTTACAAGTGTGTTGACCAGTGCGACCCATGGCTTATCAGAATTCGAACTTGAGCCATGGGTCATGCGTCCTAGGGTCCAAATATGTACATGCGACCCTTTAGACGCCCATTCTTCAGGTTTGTTGACCAGTGCGACCCATGGCTTATCAGAATTCGAACTTGAACCAAGGGTCAAGCGTCCTAGGGTCCAAATATATACATGCGACCCTTTAGACGCCCATTCTTCAAGTGTGTTGAACATTGCGACCCATGGCTTATCAGAATTCGAACTTGAGCCGTGGGTCAAGTGTCCTAGGGTCCAAATATGTACATGCGACCCTTTAGACGCCCATTCTTCAAGTGTGTTGAACATTGCGACCCATGGCTTATCAGAATTCGAACTTGAGCCTTGGGTCAAGGGTCCTAGGGTCCAAATATGTACATGCGACCCTTTAGACGCCCATTCTTCAAGTGTGTTGACCAGTGCGACCCATGGCTTATCAGAATTCGAACTTGAGCCATGGGTCATGCGTCCTAGGGTCCAAATATGTACATGCGACCCTTTAGACGCCCATTCTTCAGGTTTGTTGACCAGTGCGACCCACGGCTTATCAGAATTCGAACTTGAACCAAGGGTCAAGCGTCCTAGGGTCCAAATATATACATGCGACCCTTTAGACGCCCATTCTTCAAGTGTGTTGAACATTGCGACCCATGGCTTATCAGAATTCGAACTTGAGCCGTGGGTCAAGTGTCCTAGGGTCCAAATATGTACATGCGACCCTTTAGACGCCCATTCTTCAAGTGTGTTGTTTGGTGCGACCCATGGCTTTCCGAATTCGAACTTGAGCCGTGAATCAAGGGTCCTAGGGTCCAAATATGTACATGCGACCCTTTAGACGCCCATTCTTCAAGTGTGTTGACCAGTGCGACCCATGGCTTATCAGAATTCGAACTTGAACCATGGGTCAAGGGACCTAGAGTACAAATATCCACATGCGACCCGTTAGACGCCCATTCTTCAAGTGTGTTGAACATTGCGACCCATGGCTTATCAGAATTCGAACTTGAGCCGTGGGTCAAGTGTCCTAGGGTCCAAATATGTACATGCGACCCTTTAGACGCCCATTCTTCAAGTGTGTTGACCAGTGCGACCCATGGCTTATCAGAATTCGAACTTGAGCCATGGGTCAAGGGTCCTAGGGTCCAAATATATACATGCGACCCTTTAGACGCCCATTCTTCAAGTGTGTTGTTTAGTGCGACCCATGGCTTTCAGAATTCGAACTTGAACCAAGGGTCAAGCGTCCTAGGGTCCAAATATGTACATGCGACCCTTTAGACGCCCATTCTTCAAGTATGTTGAACATTGCGACCCATGGCTTATCAGAATTCGAACTTGAGCCGTGGGTCAAGTGTCCTAGGGTCCAAATATGTACATGCGACCCTTTAGACGCCCATTCTTCAAGTGTGTTGACCAGTGCGACCCATGGCTTATCAGAATTCGAACTTGAGCCATGGGTCAAGGGTCCTAGGGTCCAAATATGTACATGCGACCCTTTAGACGCCCATTTTACAAGTGTGTTGACCAGTGCGACCCATGGCTTATCAGAATTCGAACTTGAACCAAGGGTCAAGCGTCCTAGGGTCCACATATATACATGCGACCCTTTAGACGCCCATTCTTCAAGTGTGTTGAACATTGCAACCCATGGCTTATCAGAATTCGAACTTGAGCCGTGGGTCAAGTGTCCTAGTGTCCGAATATGTACATGCGACCCTTTAGACGCCCATTCTTCAAGTGTGTTGTTTAGTGCGACCCATGGCTTATCAGAATTCGAACTTGAGCCGTGGGTCAAGTGTCCTAGGGTCCAAATATGTACATGCGACCCTTTAGACGCCCATTCTTCAAGTGTGTTGACCAGTGCGACCCATGGCTTATCAGAATTCGAACTTGAGCCATGGGTCAAGGGACCTAGGGTCCAAATATGTACATGCGACCCTTTAGACGCCCATTCTTCAAGTGTGTTGAACATTGCGACCCATGGCTTATCAGAATTCGAACTTGAGCCGTGGGTCAAGTGTCCTAGGGTCCAAATATGTACATGCGACCCTTTAGACGCCCATTCTTCAAGTGTGTTGACCAGTGCGACCCATGGCTTATCAGAATTCGAACTTGAGCCATGGGTCAAGGGTCCTAGGGTCCAAATATATACATGCGACCCTTTAGACGCCCATTCTTCAAGTGTGTTGTTTAGTGCGACCCATGGCTTTCAGAATTCGAACTTGAACCAAGGGTCAAGCGTCCTAGGGTCCAAATATGTACATGCGACCCTTTAGACGCCCATTCTTCAAGTATGTTGAACATTGCGACCCATGGCTTATCAGAATTCGAACTTGAGCCGTGGGTCAAGTGTCCTAGGGTCCAAATATGTACATGCGACCCTTTAGACGCCCATTCTTCAAGTGTGTTGACCAGTGCGACCCATGGCTTATCAGAATTCGAACTTGAGGCATGGGTCATGCGTCCTAGGGTCCAAATATGTACATGCGACCCTTTAGACGCCCATTCTTCAAGTGTGTTGACCAGTGTGACCCATGGCTTATCAGAATTCGAAATTGAGCCATGGGTCAAGCGTCCTAGGGTCCAAATATGTACATGCGACCCTTTAGACGCCCATTCTTCAGGTTTGTTGACCAGTGCGACCCATGGCTTATCAGAATTCGAACTTGAACCAAGGGTCAAGCGTCCTAGGGTCCAAATATATACATGCGACCCTTTAGACGCCCATTCTTCAAGTGTGTTGAACATTGCGACCCATGGCTTATCAGAATTCGAACTTGAGCCGTGGGTCAAGTGTCCTAGGGTCCAAATATGTACATGCGACCCTTTAGACGCCCATTCTTCAAGTGTGTTGAACATTGCGACCCATGGCTTATCAGAATTCGAACTTGAGCCTTGGGTCAAGGGTCCTAGGGTCCAAATATGTACATGCGACCCTTTAGACGCCCATTCTTCAAGTGTGTTGACCAGTGCGACCCATGGCTTATCAGAATTCGAACTTGAGCCATGGGTCAAGGGTCCTAGGGTCCAAATATGTACATGCGACCCTTTAGACGCCCATTTTACAAGTGTGTTGACCAGTGCGACCCATGGCTTACCAGAATTCGAACTTGAACCAAGGGTCAAGCGTCCTAGGGTCCACATATATACATGCGACCCTTTAGACGCCCATTCTTCAAGTGTGTTGAACATTGCGACCCATGGCTTATCAGAATTCGAACTTGAGCCGTGGGTCAAGTGTCCTAGGGTCCAAATATGTACATGCGACCCTTTAGACGCCCATTCTTCAAGTGTGTTGACCAGTGCGACCCATGGCTTATCAGAATTCGAACTTGAGCCATGGGTCAAGGGTCCTAGGGTCCAAATATATACATGCGACCCTTTAGACGCCCATTCTTCAAGTGTGTTGTTTAGTGCGACCCATGGCTTTCAGAATTCGAACTTGAACCAAGGGTCAAGCGTCCTAGGGTCCAAATATGTACATGCGACCCTTTAGACGCCCATTCTTCAAGTATGTTGAACATTGCGACCCATGGCTTATCAGAATTCGAACTTGAGCCGTGGGTCAAGTGTCCTAGGGTCCAAATATGTACATGCGACCCTTTAGACGCCCATTCTTCAAGTGTGTTGACCAGTGCGACCCATGGCTTATCAGAATTCGAACTTGAGCCATGGGTCAAGGGTCCTAGGGTCCAAATATGTACATGCGACCCTTTAGACGCCCATTTTACAAGTGTGTTGACCAGTGCGACCCATGGCTTATCAGAATTCGAACTTGAACCAAGGGTCAAGCGTCCTAGGGTCCACATATATACATGCGACCATTTAGACGCCCATTCTTCAAGTGTGTTGACCAGTGCGACCCATGGCTTATCAGAATTCGAACTTGAGCCATGGGTCAAGGGTCCTAGGGTCCAAATATGTACATGCGACCCTTTAGACGCCCATTTTACAAGTGTGTTGACCAGTGCGACCCATGGCTTATCAGAATTCGAACTTGAGCCATGGGTCATGCGTCCTAGGGTCCAAATATGTACATGCGACCCTTTAGACGCCCATTCTTCAGGTTTGTTGACCAGTGCGACCCATGGCTTATCAGAATTCGAACTTGAACCAAGGGTCAAGCGTCCTAGGGTCCAAGTATATACATGCGACCCTTTAGACGCCCATTCTTCAAGTGTGTTGAACATTGCGACCCATGGCTTATCAGAATTCGAACTTGAGCCGTGGGTCAAGTGTCCTAGGGTCCAAATATGTACATGCGACCCTTTAGACGCCCATTCTTCAAGTGTGTTGAACATTGCGACCCATGGCTTATCAGAATTCGAACTTGAGCCTTGGGTCAAGGGTCCTAGGGTCCAAATATGTACATGCGACCCTTTAGACGCCCATTCTTCAAGTGTGTTGACCAGTGCGACCCATGGCTTATCAGAATTCGAACTTGAGCCGTGGGTCAAGTGTCCTAGGGTCCAAATATGTACATGCGACCCTTTAGACGCCCATTCTTCAAGTGTGTTGTTTGGTGCGACCCATGGCTTTCCGAATTCGAACTTGAGCCGTGAATCAAGGGTCCTAGGGTCCAAATATGTACATGCGACCCTTTAGACGCCCATTCTTCAAGTGTGTTGACCAGTGCGACCCATGGCTTATCAGAATTCGAACTTGAACCATGGGTCAAGGGACCTAGAGTACAAATATCCACATGCGACCCGTTAGACGCCCATTCTTCAAGTGTGTTGAACATTGCGACCCATGGCTTATCAGAATTCGAACTTGAGCCGTGGGTCAAGTGTCCTAGGGTCCAAATATGTACATGCGACCCTTTAGACGCCCATTCTTCAAGTGTGTTGACCAGTGCGACCCATGGCTTATCAGAATTCGAACTTGAGCCATGGGTCAAGGGTCCTAGGGTCCAAATATATACATGCGACCCTTTAGACGCCCATTCTTCAAGTGTGTTGTTTAGTGCGACCCATGGCTTTCAGAATTCGAACTTGAACCAAGGGTCAAGCGTCCTAGGGTCCAAATATGTACATGCGACCCTTTAGACGCCCATTCTTCAAGTATGTTGAACATTGCGACCCATGGCTTATCAGAATTCGAACTTGAGCCGTGGGTCAAGTGTCCTAGGGTCCAAATATGTACATGCGACCCTTTAGACGCCCATTCTTCAAGTGTGTTGACCAGTGCGACCCATGGCTTATCAGAATTCGAACTTGAGCCATGGGTCAAGGGTCCTAGGGTCCAAATATGTACATGCGACCCTTTAGACGCCCATTTTACAAGTGTGTTGACCAGTGCGACCCATGGCTTATCAGAATTCGAACTTGAACCAAGGGTCAAGCGTCCTAGGGTCCACATATATACATGCGACCCTTTAGACGCCCATTCTTCAAGTGTGTTGACCAGTGCGACCCATGGCTTATCAGAATTCGAACTTGAGCCATGGGTCAAGGGTCCTAGGGTCCAAATATGTACATGCGACCCTTTAGACGCCCATTTTACAAGTGTGTTGACCAGTGCGACCCATGGCTTATCAGAATTCGAACTTGAGCCATGGGTCATGCGTCCTAGGGTCCAAATATGTACATGCGACCCTTTAGACGCCCATTCTTCAGGTTTGTTGACCAGTGCGACCCATGGCTTATCAGAATTCGAACTTGAACCAAGGGTCAAGCGTCCTACGGTCCAAATATATACATGCGACCCTTTAGACGCCCATTCTTCAAGTGTAATGAACATTGCGACCCATGGCTTATCAGAATTCGAACTTGAGCCGTGGGTCAAGTGTCCTAGGGTCCAAATATGTACATGCGACCCTTTAGACGCCCATTCTTCAAGTGTGTTGAACATTGCGACCCATGGCTTATCAGAATTCGAACTTGAGCCTTGGGTCAAGGGTCCTAGGGTCCAAATATGTACATGCGACCCTTTAGACGCCCATTCTTCAAGTGTGTTGACCAGTGCGACCCATGGCTTATCAGAATTCGAACTTGAGCCATGGGTCAAGGGTCCTAGGGTCCAAATATGTACATGCGACCCTTTAGACGCCCATTTTACAAGTGTGTTGACCAGTGCGACCCATGGCTTATCAGAATTCGAACTTGAGCCATGGGTCATGCGTCCTAGGGTCCAAATATGTACATGCGACCCTTTAGACGCCCATTCTTCAGGTTTGTTGACCAGTGCGACCCATGGCTTATCAGAATTCGAACTTGAACCAAGGGTCAAGCGTCCTAGGGTCCAAATATATACATGCGACCCTTTAGACGCCCATTCTTCAAGTGTGTTGAACATTGCGACCCATGGCTTATCAGAATTCGAACTTGAGCCGTGGGTCAAGTGTCCTAGGGTCCAAATATGTACATGCGACCCTTTAGACGCCCATTCTTCAAGTGTGTTGAACATTGCGACCCATGGCTTATCAGAATTCGAACTTGAGCCTTGGGTCAAGGGTCCTAGGGTCCAAATATGTACATGCGACCCTTTAGACGCCCATTCTTCAAGTGTGTTGACCAGTGCGACCCATGGCTTATCAGAATTCGAACTTGAGCCATGGGTCATGCGTCCTAGGGTCCAAATATGTACATGCGACCCTTTAGACGCCCATTCTTCAAGTTTGTTGACCAGTGTGACCCATGGCTTATCAGAATTCGAACTTGAGCCGTGGGTCAAGTGTCCTAGGGTCCAAATATGTACATGCGACCCTTTAGACGCCCATTCTTCAAGTGTGTTGTTTGGTGCGACCCATGGCTTTCCGAATTCGAACTTGAGCCGTGAATCAAGGGTCCTAGGGTCCAAATATGTACATGCGACCCTTTAGACGCCCATTCTTCAAGTGTGTTGACCAGTGCGACCCATGGCTTATCAGAATTCGAACTTGAACCATGGGTCAAGGGACCTAGAGTACAAATATCCACATGCGACCCGTTAGACGCCCATTCTTCAAGTGTGTTGAACATTGCGACCCATGGCTTATCAGAATTCGAACTTGAGCCGTGGGTCAAGTGTCCTAGGGTCCAAATATGTACATGCGACCCTTTAGACGCCCATTCTTCAAGTGTGTTGACCAGTGCGACCCATGGCTTATCAGAATTCGAACTTGAGCCATGGGTCAAGGGTCCTAGGGTCCAAATATATACATGCGACCCTTTAGACGCCCATTCTTCAAGTGTGTTGAACATTGCGACCCATGGCTTATCAGAATTCGAACTTGAGCCGTGGGTCAAGTGTCCTAGGGTCCAAATATGTACATGCGACCCTTTAGACGCCCATTCTTCAAGTGTGTTGTTTGGTGCGACCCATGGCTTTCCGAATTCGAACTTGAGCCGTGAATCAAGGGTCCTAGGGTCCAAATATGTACATGCGACCCTTTAGACGCCCATTCTTCAAGTGTGTTGACCAGTGCGACCCATGGCTTATCAGAATTCGAACTTGAACCATGGGTCAAGGGACCTAGAGTACAAATATCCACATGCGACCCGTTAGACGCCCATTCTTCAAGTGTGTTGAACATTGCGACCCATGGCTTATCAGAATTCGAACTTGAGCCGTGGGTCAAGTGTCCTAGGGTCCAAATATGTACATGCGACCCTTTAGACGCCCATTCTTCAAGTGTGTTGACCAGTGCGACCCATGGCTTATCAGAATTCGAACTTGAGCCATGGGTCAAGGGTCCTAGGGTCCAAATATATACATGCGACCCTTTAGACGCCCATTCTTCAAGTGTGTTGTTTAGTGCGACCCATGGCTTTCAGAATTCGAACTTGAACCAAGGGTCAAGCGTCCTAGGGTCCAAATATGTACATGCGACCCTTTAGACGCCCATTCTTCAAGTATGTTGAACATTGCGACCCATGGCTTATCAGAATTCGAACTTGAGCCGTGGGTCAAGTGTCCTAGGGTCCAAATATGTACATGCGACCCTTTAGACGCCCATTCTTCAAGTGTGTTGACCAGTGCGACCCATGGCTTATCAGAATTCGAACTTGATCCATGGGTCAAGGGTCCTAGGGTCCAAATATGTACATGCGACCCTTTAGACGCCCATTTTACAAGTGTGTTGACCAGTGCGACCCATGGCTTATCAGAATTCGAACTTGAGCCATGGGTCATGCGTCCTAGGGTCCAAATATGTACATGCGACCCTTTAGACGCCCATTCTTCAGGTTTGTTGACCAGTGCGACCCATGGCTTATCAGAATTCGAACTTGAACCAAGGGTCAAGCGTCCTAGGGTCCAAATATATACATGCGACCCTTTAGACGCCCATTCTTCAAGTGTGTTGAACATTGCGACCCATGGCTTATCAGAATTCGAACTTGAGCCGTGGGTCAAGTGTCCTAGGGTCCAAATATGTACATGCGACCCTTTAGACGCCCATTCTTCAAGTGTGTTGAACATTGCGACCCATGGCTTATCAGAATTCGAACTTGAGCCTTGGGTCAAGGGTCCTAGGGTCCAAATATGTACATGCGACCCTTTAGACGCCCATTCTTCAAGTGTGTTGACCAGTGCGACCCATGGCTTATCAGAATTCGAACTTGAGCCATGGGTCATGCGTCCTAGGGTCCAAATATGTACATGCGACCCTTTAGACGCCCATTCTTCAGGTTTGTTGACCAGTGCGACCCACGGCTTATCAGAATTCGAACTTGAACCAAGGGTCAAGCGTCCTAGGGTCCAAATATATACATGCGACCCTTTAGACGCCCATTCTTCAAGTGTGTTGAACATTGCGACCCATGGCTTATCAGAATTCGAACTTGAGCCGTGGGTCAAGTGTCCTAGGGTCCAAATATGTACATGCGACCCTTTAGACGCCCATTCTTCAAGTGTGTTGTTTGGTGCGACCCATGGCTTTCCGAATTCGAACTTGAGCCGTGAATCAAGGGTCCTAGGGTCCAAATATGTACATGCGACCCTTTAGACGCCCATTCTTCAAGTGTGTTGACCAGTGCGACCCATGGCTTATCAGAATTCGAACTTGAACCATGGGTCAAGGGACCTAGAGTACAAATATCCACATGCGACCCGTTAGACGCCCATTCTTCAAGTGTGTTGAACATTGCGACCCATGGCTTATCAGAATTCGAACTTGAGCCGTGGGTCAAGTGTCCTAGGGTCCAAATATGTACATGCGACCCTTTAGACGCCCATTCTTCAAGTGTGTTGACCAGTGCGACCCATGGCTTATCAGAATTCGAACTTGAGCCATGGGTCAAGGGTCCTAGGGTCCAAATATATACATGCGACCCTTTAGACGCCCATTCTTCAAGTGTGTTGTTTAGTGCGACCCATGGCTTTCAGAATTCGAACTTGAACCAAGGGTCAAGCGTCCTAGGGTCCAAATATGTACATGCGACCCTTTAGACGCCCATTCTTCAAGTATGTTGAACATTGCGACCCATGGCTTATCAGAATTCGAACTTGAGCCGTGGGTCAAGTGTCCTAGGGTCCAAATATGTACATGCGACCCTTTAGACGCCCATTCTTCAAGTGTGTTGACCAGTGCGACCCATGGCTTATCAGAATTCGAACTTGAGCCATGGGTCAAGGGTCCTAGGGTCCAAATATGTACATGCGACCCTTTAGACGCCCATTTTACAAGTGTGTTGACCAGTGCGACCCATGGCTTATCAGAATTCGAACTTGAACCAAGGGTCAAGCGTCCTAGGGTCCACATATATACATGCGACCCTTTAGACGCCCATTCTTCAAGTGTGTTGAACATTGCAACCCATGGCTTATCAGAATTCGAACTTGAGCCGTGGGTCAAGTGTCCTAGTGTCCGAATATGTACATGCGACCCTTTAGACGCCCATTCTTCAAGTGTGTTGTTTAGTGCGACCCATGGCTTATCAGAATTCGAACTTGAGCCGTGGGTCAAGTGTCCTAGGGTCCAAATATGTACATGCGACCCTTTAGACGCCCATTCTTCAAGTGTGTTGACCAGTGCGACCCATGGCTTATCAGAATTCGAACTTGAGCCATGGGTCAAGGGACCTAGGGTCCAAATATGTACATGCGACCCTTTAGACGCCCATTCTTCAAGTGTGTTGAACATTGCGACCCATGGCTTATCAGAATTCGAACTTGAGCCGTGGGTCAAGTGTCCTAGGGTCCAAATATGTACATGCGACCCTTTAGACGCCCATTCTTCAAGTGTGTTGACCAGTGCGACCCATGGCTTATCAGAATTCGAACTTGAGCCATGGGTCAAGGGTCCTAGGGTCCAAATATATACATGCGACCCTTTAGACGCCCATTCTTCAAGTGTGTTGTTTAGTGCGACCCATGGCTTTCAGAATTCGAACTTGAACCAAGGGTCAAGCGTCCTAGGGTCCAAATATGTACATGCGACCCTTTAGACGCCCATTCTTCAAGTATGTTGAACATTGCGACCCATGGCTTATCAGAATTCGAACTTGAGCCGTGGGTCAAGTGTCCTAGGGTCCAAATATGTACATGCGACCCTTTAGACGCCCATTCTTCAAGTGTGTTGACCAGTGCGACCCATGGCTTATCAGAATTCGAACTTGAGGCATGGGTCATGCGTCCTAGGGTCCAAATATGTACATGCGACCCTTTAGACGCCCATTCTTCAAGTGTGTTGACCAGTGTGACCCATGGCTTATCAGAATTCGAAATTGAGCCATGGGTCAAGCGTCCTAGGGTCCAAATATGTACATGCGACCCTTTAGACGCCCATTCTTCAGGTTTGTTGACCAGTGCGACCCATGGCTTATCAGAATTCGAACTTGAACCAAGGGTCAAGCGTCCTAGGGTCCAAATATATACATGCGACCCTTTAGACGCCCATTCTTCAAGTGTGTTGAACATTGCGACCCATGGCTTATCAGAATTCGAACTTGAGCCGTGGGTCAAGTGTCCTAGGGTCCAAATATGTACATGCGACCCTTTAGACGCCCATTCTTCAAGTGTGTTGAACATTGCGACCCATGGCTTATCAGAATTCGAACTTGAGCCTTGGGTCAAGGGTCCTAGGGTCCAAATATGTACATGCGACCCTTTAGACGCCCATTCTTCAAGTGTGTTGACCAGTGCGACCCATGGCTTATCAGAATTCGAACTTGAGCCATGGGTCAAGGGTCCTAGGGTCCAAATATGTACATGCGACCCTTTAGACGCCCATTTTACAAGTGTGTTGACCAGTGCGACCCATGGCTTACCAGAATTCGAACTTGAACCAAGGGTCAAGCGTCCTAGGGTCCACATATATACATGCGACCCTTTAGACGCCCATTCTTCAAGTGTGTTGAACATTGCGACCCATGGCTTATCAGAATTCGAACTTGAGCCGTGGGTCAAGTGTCCTAGTGTCCGAATATGTACATGCGACCCTTTAGACGCCCATTCTTCAAGTGTGTTGACCAGTGCGACCCATGGCTTATCAGAATTCGAACTTGAGCCATGGGTCAAGGGACCTAGAGTCCAAATATCCACATGCGACCCTTTAGATGCCCATTCTTCAAGTGTGTTGACCAGTGCGACCCATGGCTTATCAGAATTCGAACTTGAGCCATGGGTCAAGGGTCCTAGGGTCCAAATATGTACATGCGATCCTCTAGACGCCCATTCTTCAGGTTTGTTGACCAGTGCGACCCATGGCTTATCAGAATTCCAACTTGAACCATGGGTCAAGGGACCTAGAGTCCGAATATGTACATGCGACCCTTTAGACGCCCATTCTTCAAGTGTGTTGTTTAGTGCGACCCATGGCTTTCCGAATTCGAACTTGAGCCGTGAATCAAGGGACCTAGAGTCCAAATATCCACATGCGACCCTTTAGATGCCCATTCTTCAAGTGTGTTGACCAGTGTGACCCATGGCTTATCAGAATTCGAAATTGAGCCATGGGTCAAGCGTCCTAGGGTCCAAATATATACATGCGACCCTTTAGACGCCCATTCTTCAGGTTTGTTGACCAGTGCGACCCATGGCTTATCAGAATTCGAACTTGAACCAAGGGTCAAGCGTCCTAGGGTCCAAATATATACATGCGACCCTTTAGACGCCCATTCTTCAAGTGTGTTGAACATTGCGACCCATGGCTTATCAGAATTCGAACTTGAGCCGTGGGTCAAGTGTCCTAGGGTCCAAATATGTACATGCGACCCTTTAGACGCCCATTCTTCAAGTGTGTTGAACATTGCGACGCATGGCTTATCAGAATTCGAACTTGAGCCTTGGGTCAAGGGTCCTAGGGTCCAAATATGTACATGCGACCCTTTAGACGCCCATTCTTCAAGTGTGTTGACCAGTGCGACCCATGGCTTATCAGAATTCGAACTTGAGCCATGGGTCAAGGGTCCTAGGGTCCAAATATGTACATGCGACCCTTTAGACGCCCATTTTACAAGTGTGTTGACCAGTGCGACCCATGGCTTATCAGAATTCGAACTTGAACCAAGGGTCAAGCGTCCTAGGGTCCACATATATACATGCGACCCTTTAGACGCCCATTCTTCAAGTGTGTTGAACATTGCGACCCATGGCTTATCAGAATTCGAACTTGAGCCGTGGGTCAAGTGTCCTAGTGTCCGAATATGTACATGCGACCCTTTAGACGCCCATTCTTCAAGTGTGTTGTTTAGTGCGACCCATGGCTTTCCGAATTCGAACTTGGGCCGTGAATCAAGGGACCTAGAGTCCAAATATCCACATGCGACCCTTTAGACGCCCATTCTTCAAGTGTGTTGACCAGTGCGACCCATGGCTTATCAGAATTCGAACTTGAGCCATGGGTCAAGGGACCTAGAGTCCAAATATCCACATGCGACCCTTTAGATGCCCATTCTTCAAGTGTGTTGACCAGTGCGACCCATGGCTTATCAGAATTCGAACTTGAGCCATGGGTCAAGGGTCCTAGGGTCCAAATATGTACATGCGATCCTCTAGACGCCCATTCTTCAGGTTTGTTGACCAGTGCGACCCATGGCTTATCAGAATTCCAACTTGAACCATGGGTCAAGGGACCTAGAGTCCAAATATCCACATGCGACCCTTTAGACGCCCATTCTTCAAGTGTGTTGACCAGTGCGACCCATGGCTTATCAGAATTCGAATTTGAGCCATGGGTCAAGGGTCTTAGGGTCCAAATATGTACATGCGACCCTTTAGACGCCCATTCTTCAAGTGTGTTGAACATTGCGACCCATGGCTTATCAGAATTCGAACTTGAGCCGTGGGTCAAGGGTCCTAGGGTCCAAATATGTACATGCGACCCTTTAGACGCCCATTCTTCAAGTGTGTTGAACATTGCGACCCATGGCTTATCAGAATTCGAACTTGAGCCTTGGGTCAAGGGTCCTAGGGTCCAAATATGTACATGCGACCCTTTAGACGCCCATTCTTCAAGTGTGTTGAACATTGCGACCCATGGCTTATCAGAATTCGAACTTGAGCCGTGGGTCAAGTGTCCTAGTGTCCGAATATGTACATGCGACCCTTTAGACGCCCATTCTTCAAGTGTGTTGTTTAGTGCGACCCATGGCTTTCCGAATTCGAACTTGAGCCGTGAATCAAGGGACCTAGAGTCCAAATATCCACATGCGACCCTTTAGACGCCCATTCTTCAAGTGTGTTGACCAGTGCGACCCATGGCTTATCAGAATTCGAACTTGAGCCATGGGTCAAGGGACCTAGAGTCCAAATATCCACATGCGACCCTTTAGATGCCCATTCTTCAAGTGTGTTGACCAGTGCGACCCATGGCTTATCAGAATTCGAACTTGAGCCATGGGTCAAGGGTCCTAGGGTCCAAATATGTACATGCGATCCTCTAGACGCCCATTCTTCAGGTTTGTTGACCAGTGCGACCCATGGCTTATCAGAATTCCAACTTGAACCATGGGTCAAGGGACCTAGAGCCCAAATATCCACATGCGACCCTTTAGACGCCCATTCTTCAAGTGTGTTGACCAGTGCGACCCATGGCTTATCAGAATTCGAACTTGAGCCGTGAATCAAGGGTCCTAGGGTCCAAATATGTACATGCGACCCTTTAGACGCCCATTCTTCAAGTGTGTTGAACATTGCGACCCATGGCTTATCAGAATTCGAACTTGAGCCTTGGGTCAAGGGTCCTAGGGTCCAAATATGTACATGCGACCCTTTAGACGCCCATTCTTCAAGTGTGTTGACCAGTGCGACCCATGGCTTATCAGAATTCGAACTTGAGCCATGGGTCATGCGTCCTAGGGTCCAAATATGTACATGCGATCCTCTAGACGCCCATTCTTCAGGTTTGTGGACCAGTGCGACCCATGGCTTATCAGAATTCCAACTTGAACCATGGGTCAAGGGACCTAGAGCCCAAATATCCACATGCGACCCTTTAGATGCCCATTCTTCAAGTGTGTTGACCAGTGCGACCCATGGCTTATCAGAATTCGAACTTGAGCCATGGGTCAAGGGTCCTAGGGTCCAAATATGTACATGCGATCCTCTAGACGCCCATTCTTCAGGTTTGTTGACCAGTGCGACCCATGGCTTATCAGAATTCCAACTTGAACCATGGGTCAAGGGACCTAGAGCCCAAATATCCACATGCGACCCTTTAGACGCCCATTCTTCAGGTTTGTTGACCAGTGCGACCCATGGCTTATCAGAATTCGAACTTGAACCAAGGGTCAAGCGTCCTAGGGTCCAAATATATACATGCGACCCTTTAGACGCCCATTCTTCAAGTGTGTTGAACATTGCGACCCATGGCTTATCAGAATTCGAACTTGAGCCGTGGGTCAAGTGTCCTAGGGTCCAAATATGTACATGCGACCCTTTAGACGCCCATTCTTCAAGTGTGTTGTTTGGTGCGACCCATGGCTTTCCGAATTCGAACTTGAGCCGTGAATCAAGGGTCCTAGGGTCCAAATATGTACATGCGACCCTTTAGACGCCCATTCTTCAAGTGTGTTGACCAGTGCGACCCATGGCTTATCAGAATTCGAACTTGAGCCATGGGTCAAGGGTCCTAGGGTCCAAATATGTACATGCGATCCTCTAGACGCCCATTCTTCAGGTTTGTTGACCAGTGCGACCCATGGCTTATTAGAATTCCAACTTGAACCATGGGTCAAGGGACCTAGAGCCCAAATATCCACATGCGACCCTTTAGACGCCCATTCTTCAAGTGTGTTGACCAGTGCGACCCATGGCTTATCAGAATTCGAACTTGAGCCGTGAATCAAGGGTCCCAGGGTCCAAATATGTACATGCGACCCTTTAGACGCCCATTCTTCAAGTGTGTTGAACATTGCGACCCATGGCTTATCAGAATTCGAACTTGAGCCTTGGGTCAAGGGTCCTAGGGTCCAAATATGTACATGCGACCCTTTAGACGCCCATTCTTCAAGTGTGTTGACCAGTGCGACCCATGGCTTATCAGAATTCGAACTTGAGCCATGGGTCATGCGTCCTAGGGTCCAAATATGTACATGCGACCCTTTAGACGCCCATTCTTCAAGTGTGTTGACCAGTGTGACCCATGGCTTATCAGAATTCGAACTTGAGCCATGGGTCAAGCGTCCTAGGGTCCAAATATGTACATGCGACCCTTTAGACGCCCATTCTTCAGGTTTGTTGACCAGTGCGACCCATGGCTTATCAGAATTCGAACTTGAACCAAGGGTCAAGCGTCCTAGGGTCCAAATATATACATGCGACCCTTTAGACGCCCATTCTTCAAGTGTGTTGAACATTGCGACCCATGGCTTATCAGAATTCGAACTTGAGCCGTGGGTCAAGTGTCCTAGGGTCCAAATATGTACATGCGACCCTTTAGACGCCCATTCTTCAAGTGTGTTGTTTGGTGCGACCCATGGCTTTCCGAATTCGAACTTGAGCCGTGAATCAAGGGTCCTAGGGTCCAAATATGTACATGCGACCCTTTAGACGCCCATTCTTCAAGTGTGTTGACCAGTGCGACCCATGGCTTATCAGAATTCGAACTTGAACCATGGGTCAAGGGACCTAGAGTACAAATATCCACATGCGACCCGTTAGACGCCCATTCTTCAAGTGTGTTGAACATTGCGACCCATGGCTTATCAGAATTCGAACTTGAGCCGTGGGTCAAGTGTCCTAGGGTCCAAATATGTACATGCGACCCTTTAGACGCCCATTCTTCAAGTGTGTTGACCAGTGCGACCCATGGCTTATCAGAATTCGAACTTGAGCCATGGGTCAAGGGTCCTAGGGTCCAAATATATACATGCGACCCTTTAGACGCCCATTCTTCAAGTGTGTTGTTTAGTGCGACCCATGGCTTTCAGAATTCGAACTTGAACCAAGGGTCAAGCGTCCTAGGGTCCAAATATGTACATGCGACCCTTTAGACGCCCATTCTTCAAGTATGTTGAACATTGCGACCCATGGCTTATCAGAATTCGAACTTGAGCCGTGGGTCAAGGGTCCTAGGGTCCAAATATGTACATGCGACCCTTTAGACGCCCATTCTTCAAGTGTGTTGACCAGTGCGACCCATGGCTTATCAGAATTCGAACTTGAGCCATGGGTCAAGGGTCCTAGGGTCCAAATATGTACATGCGATCCTCTAGACGCCCATTCTTCAGGTTTGTTGACCAGTGCGACCCATGGCTTATCAGAATTCCAACTTGAACCATGGGTCAAGGGACCTAGAGCCCAAATATCCACATGCGACCCTTTAGATGCCCATTCTTCAAGTGTGTTGACCAGTGCGACCCATGGCTTATCAGAATTCGAACTTGAGCCATGGGTCAAGGGTCCTAGGGTCCAAATATGTACATGCGATCCTCTAGACGCCCATTCTTCAGGTTTGTTGACCAGTGCGACCCATGGCTTATCAGAATTCCAACTTGAACCATGGGTCAAGGGACCTAGAGCCCAAATATCCACATGCGACCCTTTAGACGCCCATTCTTCAAGTGTGTTGACCAGTGCGACCCATGGCTTATCAGAATTCGAACTTGAGCCGTGAATCAAGGGTCCTAGGGTCCAAATATGTACATGCGACCCTTTAGACGCCCATTCTTCAAGTGTGTTGAACATTGCGACCCATGGCTTATCAGAATTCGAACTTGAGCCTTGGGTCAAGGGTCCTAGGGTCCAAATATGTACATGCGACCCTTTAGACGCCCATTCTTCAAGTGTGTTGACCAGTGCGACCCATGGCTTATCAGAATTCGAACTTGAGCCATGGGTCATGCGTCCTAGGGTCCAAATATGTACATGCGACCCTTTAGACGCCCATTCTTCAGGTTTGTTGACCAGTGCGACCCATGGCTTATCAGAATTCGAACTTGAACCAAGGGTCAAGCGTCCTAGGGTCCAAATATATACATGCGACCCTTTAGACGCCCATTCTTCAAGTGTGTTGACCAGTGCGACCCATGGCTTATCAGAATTCGAACTTGAGCCATGGGTCATGCGTCCTAGGGTCCAAATATGTACATGCGACCCTTTAGACGCCCATTCTTCAAGTGTGTTGACCAGTGTGACCCATGGCTTATCAGAATTCGAACTTGAGCCATGGGTCAAGCGTCCTAGGGTCCAAATATGTACATGCGACCCTTTAGACGCCCATTCTTCAGGTTTGTTGACCAGTGCGACCCATGGCTTATCAGAATTCGAACTTGAACCAAGGGTCAAGCGTCCTAGGGTCCAAATATATACATGCGACCCTTTAGACGCCCATTCTTCAAGTGTGTTGAACATTGCGACCCATGGCTTATCAGAATTCGAACTTGAGCCGTGGGTCAAGTGTCCTAGGGTCCAAATATGTACATGCGACCCTTTAGACGCCCATTCTTCAAGTGTGTTGTTTGGTGCGACCCATGGCTTTCCGAATTCGAACTTGAGCCGTGAATCAAGGGTCCTAGGGTCCAAATATGTACATGCGACCCTTTAGACGCCCATTCTTCAAGTGTGTTGACCAGTGCGACCCATGGCTTATCAGAATTCGAACTTGAACCATGGGTCAAGGGACCTAGAGTACAAATATCCACATGCGACCCGTTAGACGCCCATTCTTCAAGTGTGTTGAACATTGCGACCCATGGCTTATCAGAATTCGAACTTGAGCCGTGGGTCAAGTGTCCTAGGGTCCAAATATGTACATGCGACCCTTTAGACGCCCATTCTTCAAGTGTGTTGACCAGTGCGACCCATGGCTTATCAGAATTCGAACTTGAGGCATGGGTCATGCGTCCTAGGGTCCAAATATGTACATGCGACCCTTTAGACGCCCATTCTTCAAGTGTGTTGACCAGTGTGACCCATGGCTTATCAGAATTCGAAATTGAGCCATGGGTCAAGCGTCCTAGGGTCCAAATATGTACATGCGACCCTTTAGACGCCCATTCTTCAGGTTTGTTGACCAGTGCGACCCATGGCTTATCAGAATTCGAACTTGAACCAAGGGTCAAGCGTCCTAGGGTCCAAATATATACATGCGACCCTTTAGACGCCCATTCTTCAAGTGTGTTGAACATTGCGACCCATGGCTTATCAGAATTCGAACTTGAGCCGTGGGTCAAGTGTCCTAGGGTCCAAATATGTACATGCGACCCTTTAGACGCCCATTCTTCAAGTGTGTTGAACATTGCGACCCATGGCTTATCAGAATTCGAACTTGAGCCTTGGGTCAAGGGTCCTAGGGTCCAAATATGTACATGCGACCCTTTAGACGCCCATTCTTCAAGTGTGTTGACCAGTGCGACCCATGGCTTATCAGAATTCGAACTTGAGCCATGGGTCAAGGGTCCTAGGGTCCAAATATGTACATGCGACCCTTTAGACGCCCATTTTACAAGTGTGTTGACCAGTGCGACCCATGGCTTACCAGAATTCGAACTTGAACCAAGGGTCAAGCGTCCTAGGGTCCACATATATACATGCGACCCTTTAGACGCCCATTCTTCAAGTGTGTTGAACATTGCGACCCATGGCTTATCAGAATTCGAACTTGAGCCGTGGGTCAAGTGTCCTAGTGTCCGAATATGTACATGCGACCCTTTAGACGCCCATTCTTCAAGTGTGTTGACCAGTGCGACCCATGGCTTATCAGAATTCGAACTTGAACCATGGGTCAAGGGACCTAGAGTCCGAATATGTACATGCGACCCTTTAGACGCCCATTCTTCAAGTGTGTTGTTTAGTGCGACCCATGGCTTTCCGAATTCGAACTTGAGCCGTGAATCAAGGGACCTAGAGTCCAAATATCCACATGCGACCCTTTAGATGCCCATTCTTCAAGTGTGTTGACCAGTGCGACCCATGGCTTATCAGAATTCGAACTTGAGGCATGGGTCAAGGGACCTAGAGTCCAAATATCCACATGCGACCCTTTAGACGCCCATTCTTCAGGTTTGTTGACCAGTGCGACCCATGGCTTATCAGAATTCCAACTTGAACCATGGGTCAAGGGACCTAGAGTCCGAATATGTACATGCGACCCTTTAGACGCCCATTCTTCAAGTGTGTTGTTTAGTGCGACCCATGGCTTTCCGAATTCGAACTTGAGCCGTGAATCAAGGGACCTAGAGTCCAAATATCCACATGCGACCCTTTAGATGCCCATTCTTCAAGTGTGTTGACCAGTGTGACCCATGGCTTATCAGAATTCGAAATTGAGCCATGGGTCAAGCGTCCTAGGGTCCAAATATATACATGCGACCCTTTAGACGCCCATTCTTCAGGTTTGTTGACCAGTGCGACCCATGGCTTATCAGAATTCGAACTTGAACCAAGGGTCAAGCGTCCTAGGGTCCAAATATATACATGCGACCCTTTAGACGCCCATTCTTCAAGTGTGTTGAACATTGCGACCCATGGCTTATCAGAATTCGAACTTGAGCCGTGGGTCAAGTGTCCTAGGGTCCAAATATGTACATGCGACCCTTTAGACGCCCATTCTTCAAGTGTGTTGAACATTGCGACGCATGGCTTATCAGAATTCGAACTTGAGCCTTGGGTCAAGGGTCCTAGGGTCCAAATATGTACATGCGACCCTTTAGACGCCCATTCTTCAAGTGTGTTGACCAGTGCGACCCATGGCTTATCAGAATTCGAACTTGAGCCATGGGTCAAGGGTCCTAGGGTCCAAATATGTACATGCGACCCTTTAGACGCCCATTTTACAAGTGTGTTGACCAGTGCGACCCATGGCTTATCAGAATTCGAACTTGAACCAAGGGTCAAGCGTCCTAGGGTCCACATATATACATGCGACCCTTTAGACGCCCATTCTTCAAGTGTGTTGAACATTGCGACCCATGGCTTATCAGAATTCGAACTTGAGCCGTGGGTCAAGTGTCCTAGTGTCCGAATATGTACATGCGACCCTTTAGACGCCCATTCTTCAAGTGTGTTGTTTAGTGCGACCCATGGCTTTCCGAATTCGAACTTGGGCCGTGAATCAAGGGACCTAGAGTCCAAATATCCACATGCGACCCTTTAGACGCCCATTCTTCAAGTGTGTTGACCAGTGCGACCCATGGCTTATCAGAATTCGAACTTGAGCCATGGGTCAAGGGACCTAGAGTCCAAATATCCACATGCGACCCTTTAGATGCCCATTCTTCAAGTGTGTTGACCAGTGCGACCCATGGCTTATCAGAATTCGAACTTGAGCCATGGGTCAAGGGTCCTAGGGTCCAAATATGTACATGCGATCCTCTAGACGCCCATTCTTCAGGTTTGTTGACCAGTGCGACCCATGGCTTATCAGAATTCCAACTTGAACCATGGGTCAAGGGACCTAGAGTCCAAATATCCACATGCGACCCTTTAGACGCCCATTCTTCAAGTGTGTTGACCAGTGCGACCCATGGCTTATCAGAATTCGAATTTGAGCCATGGGTCAAGGGTCTTAGGGTCCAAATATGTACATGCGACCCTTTAGACGCCCATTCTTCAAGTGTGTTGAACATTGCGACCCATGGCTTATCAGAATTCGAACTTGAGCCGTGGGTCAAGGGTCCTAGGGTCCAAATATGTACATGCGACCCTTTAGACGCCCATTCTTCAAGTGTGTTGAACATTGCGACCCATGGCTTATCAGAATTCGAACTTGAGCCTTGGGTCAAGGGTCCTAGGGTCCAAATATGTACATGCGACCCTTTAGACGCCCATTCTTCAAGTGTGTTGAACATTGCGACCCATGGCTTATCAGAATTCGAACTTGAGCCGTGGGTCAAGTGTCCTAGTGTCCGAATATGTACATGCGACCCTTTAGACGCCCATTCTTCAAGTGTGTTGTTTAGTGCGACCCATGGCTTTCCGAATTCGAACTTGAGCCGTGAATCAAGGGACCTAGAGTCCAAATATCCACATGCGACCCTTTAGACGCCCATTCTTCAAGTGTGTTGACCAGTGCGACCCATGGCTTATCAGAATTCGAACTTGAGCCATGGGTCAAGGGACCTAGAGCCCAAATATCCACATGCGACCCTTTAGACGCCCATTCTTCAAGTGTGTTGACCAGTGCGACCCATGGCTTATCAGAATTCGAACTTGAGCCGTGAATCAAGGGTCCTAGGGTCCAAATATGTACATGCGACCCTTTAGACGCCCATTCTTCAAGTGTGTTGAACATTGCGACCCATGGCTTATCAGAATTCGAACTTGAGCCTTGGGTCAAGGGTCCTAGGGTCCAAATATGTACATGCGACCCTTTAGACGCCCATTCTTCAAGTGTGTTGACCAGTGCGACCCATGGCTTATCAGAATTCGAACTTGAGCCATGGGTCATGCGTCCTAGGGTCCAAATATGTACATGCGATCCTCTAGACGCCCATTCTTCAGGTTTGTGGACCAGTGCGACCCATGGCTTATCAGAATTCCAACTTGAACCATGGTTCAAGGGACCTAGAGCCCAAATATCCACATGCGACCCTTTAGATGCCCATTCTTCAAGTGTGTTGACCAGTGCGACCCATGGCTTATCAGAATTCGAACTTGAGCCATGGGTCAAGGGTCCTAGGGTCCAAATATGTACATGCGATCCTCTAGACGCCCATTCTTCAGGTTTGTTGACCAGTGCGACCCATGGCTTATCAGAATTCCAACTTGAACCATGGGTCAAGGGACCTAGAGCCCAAATATCCACATGCGACCCTTTAGACGCCCATTCTTCAGGTTTGTTGACCAGTGCGACCCATGGCTTATCAGAATTCGAACTTGAACCAAGGGTCAAGCGTCCTAGGGTCCAAATATATACATGCGACCCTTTAGACGCCCATTCTTCAAGTGTGTTGAACATTGCGACCCATGGCTTATCAGAATTCGAACTTGAGCCGTGGGTCAAGTGTCCTAGGGTCCAAATATGTACATGCGACCCTTTAGACGCCCATTCTTCAAGTGTGTTGTTTGGTGCGACCCATGGCTTTCCGAATTCGAACTTGAGCCGTGAATCAAGGGTCCTAGGGTCCAAATATGTACATGCGACCCTTTAGACGCCCATTCTTCAAGTGTGTTGACCAGTGCGACCCATGGCTTATCAGAATTCGAACTTGAGCCATGGGTCAAGGGTCCTAGGGTCCAAATATGTACATGCGATCCTCTAGACGCCCATTCTTCAGGTTTGTTGACCAGTGCGACCCATGGCTTATTAGAATTCCAACTTGAACCATGGGTCAAGGGACCTAGAGCCCAAATATCCACATGCGACCCTTTAGACGCCCATTCTTCAAGTGTGTTGACCAGTGCGACCCATGGCTTATCAGAATTCGAACTTGAGCCGTGAATCAAGGGTCCCAGGGTCCAAATATGTACATGCGACCCTTTAGACGCCCATTCTTCAAGTGTGTTGAACATTGCGACCCATGGCTTATCAGAATTCGAACTTGAGCCTTGGGTCAAGGGTCCTAGGGTCCAAATATGTACATGCGACCCTTTAGACGCCCATTCTTCAAGTGTGTTGACCAGTGCGACCCATGGCTTATCAGAATTCGAACTTGAGCCATGGGTCATGCGTCCTAGGGTCCAAATATGTACATGCGACCCTTTAGACGCCCATTCTTCAAGTGTGTTGACCAGTGTGACCCATGGCTTATCAGAATTCGAACTTGAGCCATGGGTCAAGCGTCCTAGGGTCCAAATATGTACATGCGACCCTTTAGACGCCCATTCTTCAGGTTTGTTGACCAGTGCGACCCATGGCTTATCAGAATTCGAACTTGAACCAAGGGTCAAGCGTCCTAGGGTCCAAATATATACATGCGACCCTTTAGACGCCCATTCTTCAAGTGTGTTGAACATTGCGACCCATGGCTTATCAGAATTCGAACTTGAGCCGTGGGTCAAGTGTCCTAGGGTCCAAATATGTACATGCGACCCTTTAGACGCCCATTCTTCAAGTGTGTTGTTTGGTGCGACCCATGGCTTTCCGAATTCGAACTTGAGCCGTGAATCAAGGGTCCTAGGGTCCAAATATGTACATGCGACCCTTTAGACGCCCATTCTTCAAGTGTGTTGACCAGTGCGACCCATGGCTTATCAGAATTCGAACTTGAACCATGGGTCAAGGGACCTAGAGTACAAATATCCACATGCGACCCGTTAGACGCCCATTCTTCAAGTGTGTTGAACATTGCGACCCATGGCTTATCAGAATTCGAACTTGAGCCGTGGGTCAAGTGTCCTAGGGTCCAAATATGTACATGCGACCCTTTAGACGCCCATTCTTCAAGTGTGTTGACCAGTGCGACCCATGGCTTATCAGAATTCGAACTTGAGCCATGGGTCAAGGGTCCTAGGGTCCAAATATATACATGCGACCCTTTAGACGCCCATTATTCAAGTGTGTTGTTTAGTGCGACCCATGGCTTTCAGAATTCGAACTTGAACCAAGGGTCAAGCGTCCTAGGGTCCAAATATGTACATGCGACCCTTTAGACGCCCATTCTTCAAGTATGTTGAACATTGCGACCCATGGCTTATCAGAATTCGAACTTGAGCCGTGGGTCAAGGGTCCTAGGGTCCAAATATGTACATGCGACCCTTTAGACGCCCATTCTTCAAGTGTGTTGAACATTGCGACCCATGGCTTATCAGAATTCGAACTTGAGCCTTGGGTCATGCGTCCTAGGGTCCAAATATGTACATGCGACCCTTTAGACGCCCATTCTTCAGGTTTGTTGACCAGTGCGACCCATGGCTTATCAGAATTCGAACTTGAACCAAGGGTCAAGCGTCCTAGGGTCCAAATATATACATGCGACCCTTTAGACGCCCATTCTTCAAGTGTGTTGAACATTGCGACCCATGGCTTATCAGAATTCGAACTTGAGCCGTGGGTCAAGGGTCCTAGGGTCCAAATATGTACATGCGACCCTTTAGACGCCCATTCTTCAAGTGTGTTGACCAGTGCGACCCATGGCTTATCAGAATTCGAACTTGAGCCATGGGTCAAGGGTCCTAGGGTCCAAATATGTACATGCGATCCTCTAGACGCCCATTCTTCAGGTTTGTTGACCAGTGCGACCCATGGTTTATCAGAATTCCAACTTGAACCATGGGTCAAGGGACCTAGAGCCCAAATATCCACATGCGACCCTTTAGATGCCCATTCTTCAAGTGTGTTGACCAGTGCGACCCATGGCTTATCAGAATTCGAACTTGAGCCATGGGTCAAGGGTCCTAGGGTCCAAATATGTACATGCGATCCTCTAGACGCCCATTCTTCAGGTTTGTTGACCAGTGCGACCCATGGCTTATCAGAATTCCAACTTGAACCATGGGTCAAGGGACCTAGAGTCCAAATATCCACATGCGACCCTTTAGACGCCCATTCTTCAAGTGTGTTGACCAGTGCGACCCATGGCTTATCAGAATTCGAACTTGAGCCGTGAATCAAGGGTCCTAGGGTCCAAATATGTACATGCGACCCTTTAGACGCCCATTCTTCAAGTGTGTTGAACATTGCGACCCATGGCTTATCAGAATTCGAACTTGAGCCTTGGGTCAAGGGTCCTAGGGTCCAAATATGTACATGCGACCCTTTAGACGCCCATTCTTCAAGTGTGTTGACCAGTGCGACCCATGGCTTATCAGAATTCGAACTTGAGCCATGGGTCATGCGTCCTAGGGTCCAAATATGTACATGCGACCCTTTAGACGCCCATTCTTCAGGTTTGTTGACCAGTGCGACCCATGGCTTATCAGAATTCGAACTTGAACCAAGGGTCAAGCGTCCTAGGGTCCAAATATATACATGCGACCCTTTAGACGCCCATTCTTCAAGTGTGTTGACCAGTGCGACCCATGGCTTATCAGAATTCGAACTTGAGCCATGGGTCATGCGTCCTAGGGTCCAAATATGTACATGCGACCCTTTAGACGCCCATTCTTCAAGTGTGTTGACCAGTGTGACCCATGGCTTATCAGAATTCGAACTTGAGCCATGGGTCAAGCGTCCTAGGGTCCAAATATGTACATGCGACCCTTTAGACGCCCATTCTTCAGGTTTGTTGACCAGTGCGACCCATGGCTTATCAGAATTCGAACTTGAACCAAGGGTCAAGCGTCCTAGGGTCCAAATATATACATGCGACCCTTTAGACGCCCATTCTTCAAGTGTGTTGAACATTGCGACCCATGGCTTATCAGAATTCGAACTTGAGCCGTGGGTCAAGTGTCCTAGGGTCCAAATATGTACATGCGACCCTTTAGACGCCCATTCTTCAAGTGTGTTGTTTGGTGCGACCCATGGCTTTCCGAATTCGAACTTGAGCCGTGAATCAAGGGTCCTAGGGTCCAAATATGTACATGCGACCCTTTAGACGCCCATTCTTCAAGTGTGTTGACCAGTGCGACCCATGGCTTATCAGAATTCGAACTTGAACCATGGGTCAAGGGACCTAGAGTACAAATATCCACATGCGACCCGTTAGACGCCCATTCTTCAAGTGTGTTGAACATTGCGACCCATGGCTTATCAGAATTCGAACTTGAGCCGTGGGTCAAGTGTCCTAGGGTCCAAATATGTACATGCGACCCTTTAGACGCCCATTCTTCAAGTGTGTTGACCAGTGCGACCCATGGCTTATCAGAATTCGAACTTGAGCCATGGGTCAAGGGTCCTAGGGTCCAAATATATACATGCGACCCTTTAGACGCCCATTCTTCAAGTGTGTTGTTTAGTGCGACCCATGGCTTTCAGAATTCGAACTTGAACCAAGGGTCAAGCGTCCTAGGGTCCAAATATGTACATGCGACCCTTTAGACGCCCATTCTTCAAGTATGTTGAACATTGCGACCCATGGCTTATCAGAATTCGAACTTGAGCCGTGGGTCAAGTGTCCTAGGGTCCAAATATGTACATGCGACCCTTTAGACGCCCATTCTTCAAGTGTGTTGACCAGTGCGACCCATGGCTTATCAGAATTCGAACTTGAGCCATGGGTCAAGGGTCCTAGGGTCCAAATATGTACATGCGACCCTTTAGACGCCCATTTTACAAGTGTGTTGACCAGTGCGACCCATGGCTTATCAGAATTCGAACTTGAACCAAGGGTCAAGCGTCCTAGGGTCCACATATATACATGCGACCCTTTAGACGCCCATTCTTCAAGTGTGTTGACCAGTGCGACCCATGGCTTATCAGAATTCGAACTTGAGCCATGGGTCAAGGGTCCTAGGGTCCAAATATGTACATGCGACCCTTTAGACGCCCATTTTACAAGTGTGTTGACCAGTGCGACCCATGGCTTATCAGAATTCGAACTTGAGCCATGGGTCATGCGTCCTAGGGTCCAAATATGTACATGCGACCCTTTAGACGCCCATTCTTCAGGTTTGTTGACCAGTGCGACCCATGGCTTATCAGAATTCGAACTTGAACCAAGGGTCAAGCGTCCTAGGGTCCAAGTATATACATGCGACCCTTTAGACGCCCATTCTTCAAGTGTGTTGAACATTGCGACCCATGGCTTATCAGAATTCGAACTTGAGCCGTGGGTCAAGTGTCCTAGGGTCCAAATATGTACATGCGACCCTTTAGACGCCCATTCTTCAAGTGTGTTGAACATTGCGACCCATGGCTTATCAGAATTCGAACTTGAGCCTTGGGTCAAGGGTCCTAGGGTCCAAATATGTACATGCGACCCTTTAGACGCCCATTCTTCAAGTGTGTTGACCAGTGCGACCCATGGCTTATCAGAATTCGAACTTGAGCCGTGGGTCAAGTGTCCTAGGGTCCAAATATGTACATGCGACCCTTTAGACGCCCATTCTTCAAGTGTGTTGTTTGGTGCGACCCATGGCTTTCCGAATTCGAACTTGAGCCGTGAATCAAGGGTCCTAGGGTCCAAATATGTACATGCGACCCTTTAGACGCCCATTCTTCAAGTGTGTTGACCAGTGCGACCCATGGCTTATCAGAATTCGAACTTGAACCATGGGTCAAGGGACCTAGAGTACAAATATCCACATGCGACCCGTTAGACGCCCATTCTTCAAGTGTGTTGAACATTGCGACCCATGGCTTATCAGAATTCGAACTTGAGCCGTGGGTCAAGTGTCCTAGGGTCCAAATATGTACATGCGACCCTTTAGACGCCCATTCTTCAAGTGTGTTGACCAGTGCGACCCATGGCTTATCAGAATTCGAACTTGAGCCATGGGTCAAGGGTCCTAGGGTCCAAATATATACATGCGACCCTTTAGACGCCCATTCTTCAAGTGTGTTGTTTAGTGCGACCCATGGCTTTCAGAATTCGAACTTGAACCAAGGGTCAAGCGTCCTAGGGTCCAAATATGTACATGCGACCCTTTAGACGCCCATTCTTCAAGTATGTTGAACATTGCGACCCATGGCTTATCAGAATTCGAACTTGAGCCGTGGGTCAAGTGTCCTAGGGTCCAAATATGTACATGCGACCCTTTAGACGCCCATTCTTCAAGTGTGTTGACCAGTGCGACCCATGGCTTATCAGAATTCGAACTTGAGCCATGGGTCAAGGGTCCTAGGGTCCAAATATGTACATGCGACCCTTTAGACGCCCATTTTACAAGTGTGTTGACCAGTGCGACCCATGGCTTATCAGAATTCGAACTTGAACCAAGGGTCAAGCGTCCTAGGGTCCACATATATACATGCGACCCTTTAGACGCCCATTCTTCAAGTGTGTTGACCAGTGCGACCCATGGCTTATCAGAATTCGAACTTGAGCCATGGGTCAAGGGTCCTAGGGTCCAAATATGTACATGCGACCCTTTAGACGCCCATTTTACAAGTGTGTTGACCAGTGCGACCCATGGCTTATCAGAATTCGAACTTGAGCCATGGGTCATGCGTCCTAGGGTCCAAATATGTACATGCGACCCTTTAGACGCCCATTCTTCAGGTTTGTTGACCAGTGCGACCCATGGCTTATCAGAATTCGAACTTGAACCAAGGGTCAAGCGTCCTACGGTCCAAATATATACATGCGACCCTTTAGACGCCCATTCTTCAAGTGTAATGAACATTGCGACCCATGGCTTATCAGAATTCGAACTTGAGCCGTGGGTCAAGTGTCCTAGGGTCCAAATATGTACATGCGACCCTTTAGACGCCCATTCTTCAAGTGTGTTGAACATTGCGACCCATGGCTTATCAGAATTCGAACTTGAGCCTTGGGTCAAGGGTCCTAGGGTCCAAATATGTACATGCGACCCTTTAGACGCCCATTCTTCAAGTGTGTTGACCAGTGCGACCCATGGCTTATCAGAATTCGAACTTGAGCCATGGGTCAAGGGTCCTAGGGTCCAAATATGTACATGCGACCCTTTAGACGCCCATTTTACAAGTGTGTTGACCAGTGCGACCCATGGCTTATCAGAATTCGAACTTGAGCCATGGGTCATGCGTCCTAGGGTCCAAATATGTACATGCGACCCTTTAGACGCCCATTCTTCAGGTTTGTTGACCAGTGCGACCCATGGCTTATCAGAATTCGAACTTGAACCAAGGGTCAAGCGTCCTAGGGTCCAAATATATACATGCGACCCTTTAGACGCCCATTCTTCAAGTGTGTTGAACATTGCGACCCATGGCTTATCAGAATTCGAACTTGAGCCGTGGGTCAAGTGTCCTAGGGTCCAAATATGTACATGCGACCCTTTAGACGCCCATTCTTCAAGTGTGTTGAACATTGCGACCCATGGCTTATCAGAATTCGAACTTGAGCCTTGGGTCAAGGGTCCTAGGGTCCAAATATGTACATGCGACCCTTTAGACGCCCATTCTTCAAGTGTGTTGACCAGTGCGACCCATGGCTTATCAGAATTCGAACTTGAGCCATGGGTCATGCGTCCTAGGGTCCAAATATGTACATGCGACCCTTTAGACGCCCATTCTTCAAGTTTGTTGACCAGTGTGACCCATGGCTTATCAGAATTCGAACTTGAGCCGTGGGTCAAGTGTCCTAGGGTCCAAATATGTACATGCGACCCTTTAGACGCCCATTCTTCAAGTGTGTTGTTTGGTGCGACCCATGGCTTTCCGAATTCGAACTTGAGCCGTGAATCAAGGGTCCTAGGGTCCAAATATGTACATGCGACCCTTTAGACGCCCATTCTTCAAGTGTGTTGACCAGTGCGACCCATGGCTTATCAGAATTCGAACTTGAACCATGGGTCAAGGGACCTAGAGTACAAATATCCACATGCGACCCGTTAGACGCCCATTCTTCAAGTGTGTTGAACATTGCGACCCATGGCTTATCAGAATTCGAACTTGAGCCGTGGGTCAAGTGTCCTAGGGTCCAAATATCCACATGCGACCCTTTAGACGCCCATTCTTCAAGTGTGTTGACCAGTGCGACCCATGGCTTATCAGAATTCGAACTTGAGCCATGGGTCAAGGGACCTAGAGTCCAAATATCCACATGCGACCCTTTAGATGCCCATTCTTCAAGTGTGTTGACCAGTGCGACCCATGGCTTATCAGAATTCGAACTTGAGCCATGGGTCAAGGGTCCTAGGGTCCAAATATGTACATGCGATCCTCTAGACGCCCATTCTTCAGGTTTGTTGACCAGTGCGACCCATGGCTTATCAGAATTCCAACTTGAACCATGGGTCAAGGGACCTAGAGCCCAAATATCCACATGCGACCCTTTAGACGCCCATTCTTCAAGTGTGTTGACCAGTGCGACCCATGGCTTATCAGAATTCGAACTTGAGCCGTGAATCAAGGGTCCTAGGGTCCAAATATGTACATGCGACCCTTTAGACGCCCATTCTTCAAGTGTGTTGAACATTGCGACCCATGGCTTATCAGAATTCGAACTTGAGCCTTGGGTCAAGGGTCCTAGGGTCCAAATATGTACATGCGACCCTTTAGACGCCCATTCTTCAAGTGTGTTGACCAGTGCGACCCATGGCTTATCAGAATTCGAACTTGAGCCATGGGTCATGCGTCCTAGGGTCCAAATATGTACATGCGATCCTCTAGACGCCCATTCTTCAGGTTTGTGGACCAGTGCGACCCATGGCTTATCAGAATTCCAACTTGAACCATGGTTCAAGGGACCTAGAGCCCAAATATCCACATGCGACCCTTTAGACGCCCATTCTTCAGGTTTGTTGACCAGTGCGACCCATGGCTTATCAGAATTCGAACTTGAACCAAGGGTCAAGCGTCCTAGGGTCCAAATATATACATGCGACCCTTTAGACGCCCATTCTTCAAGTGTGTTGACCAGTGCGACCCATGGCTTATCAGAATTCGAACTTGAGCCATGGGTCATGCGTCCTAGGGTCCAAATATGTACATGCGACCCTTTAGACGCCCATTCTTCAAGTGTGTTGACCAGTGTGACCCATGGCTTATCAGAATTCGAACTTGAGCCATGGGTCAAGCGTCCTAGGGTCCAAATATGTACATGCGACCCTTTAGACGCCCATTCTTCAGGTTTGTTGACCAGTGCGACCCATGGCTTATCAGAATTCGAACTTGAACCAAGGGTCAAGCGTCCTAGGGTCCAAATATATACATGCGACCCTTTAGACGCCCATTCTTCAAGTGTGTTGAACATTGCGACCCATGGCTTATCAGAATTCGAACTTGAGCCGTGGGTCAAGTGTCCTAGGGTCCAAATATGTACATGCGACCCTTTAGACGCCCATTCTTCAAGTGTGTTGTTTGGTGCGACCCATGGCTTTCCGAATTCGAACTTGAGCCGTGAATCAAGGGTCCTAGGGTCCAAATATGTACATGCGACCCTTTAGACGCCCATTCTTCAAGTGTGTTGACCAGTGCGACCCATGGCTTATCAGAATTCGAACTTGAACCATGGGTCAAGGGACCTAGAGTACAAATATCCACATGCGACCCGTTAGACGCCCATTCTTCAAGTGTGTTGAACATTGCGACCCATGGCTTATCAGAATTCGAACTTGAGCCGTGGGTCAAGTGTCCTAGGGTCCAAATATGTACATGCGACCCTTTAGACGCCCATTCTTCAAGTGTGTTGACCAGTGCGACCCATGGCTTATCAGAATTCGAACTTGAGCCATGGGTCAAGGGTCCTAGGGTCCAAATATATACATGCGACCCTTTAGACGCCCATTCTTCAAGTGTGTTGTTTAGTGCGACCCATGGCTTTCAGAATTCGAACTTGAACCAAGGGTCAAGCGTCCTAGGGTCCAAATATGTACATGCGACCCTTTAGACGCCCATTCTTCAAGTATGTTGAACATTGCGACCCATGGCTTATCAGAATTCGAACTTGAGCCGTGGGTCAAGTGTCCTAGGGTCCAAATATGTACATGCGACCCTTTAGACGCCCATTCTTCAAGTGTGTTGACCAGTGCGACCCATGGCTTATCAGAATTCGAACTTGAGCCATGGGTCAAGGGTCCTAGGGTCCAAATATGTACATGCGACCCTTTAGACGCCCATTTTACAAGTGTGTTGACCAGTGCGACCCATGGCTTATCAGAATTCGAACTTGAACCAAGGGTCAAGCGTCCTAGGGTCCACATATATACATGCGACCCTTTAGACGCCCATTCTTCAAGTGTGTTGACCAGTGCGACCCATGGCTTATCAGAATTCGAACTTGAGCCATGGGTCAAGGGTCCTAGGGTCCAAATATGTACATGCGACCCTTTAGACGCCCATTTTACAAGTGTGTTGACCAGTGCGACCCATGGCTTATCAGAATTCGAACTTGAGCCATGGGTCATGCGTCCTAGGGTCCAAATATGTACATGCGACCCTTTAGACGCCCATTCTTCAGGTTTGTTGACCAGTGCGACCCATGGCTTATCAGAATTCGAACTTGAACCAAGGGTCAAGCGTCCTAGGGTCCAAGTATATACATGCGACCCTTTAGACGCCCATTCTTCAAGTGTGTTGAACATTGCGACCCATGGCTTATCAGAATTCGAACTTGAGCCGTGGGTCAAGTGTCCTAGGGTCCAAATATGTACATGCGACCCTTTAGACGCCCATTCTTCAAGTGTGTTGAACATTGCGACCCATGGCTTATCAGAATTCGAACTTGAGCCTTGGGTCAAGGGTCCTAGGGTCCAAATATGTACATGCGACCCTTTAGACGCCCATTCTTCAAGTGTGTTGACCAGTGCGACCCATGGCTTATCAGAATTCGAACTTGAGCCGTGGGTCAAGTGTCCTAGGGTCCAAATATGTACATGCGACCCTTTAGACGCCCATTCTTCAAGTGTGTTGTTTGGTGCGACCCATGGCTTTCCGAATTCGAACTTGAGCCGTGAATCAAGGGTCCTAGGGTCCAAATATGTACATGCGACCCTTTAGACGCCCATTCTTCAAGTGTGTTGACCAGTGCGACCCATGGCTTATCAGAATTCGAACTTGAACCATGGGTCAAGGGACCTAGAGTACAAATATCCACATGCGACCCGTTAGACGCCCATTCTTCAAGTGTGTTGAACATTGCGACCCATGGCTTATCAGAATTCGAACTTGAGCCGTGGGTCAAGTGTCCTAGGGTCCAAATATGTACATGCGACCCTTTAGACGCCCATTCTTCAAGTGTGTTGACCAGTGCGACCCATGGCTTATCAGAATTCGAACTTGAGCCATGGGTCAAGGGTCCTAGGGTCCAAATATATACATGCGACCCTTTAGACGCCCATTCTTCAAGTGTGTTGTTTAGTGCGACCCATGGCTTTCAGAATTCGAACTTGAACCAAGGGTCAAGCGTCCTAGGGTCCAAATATGTACATGCGACCCTTTAGACGCCCATTCTTCAAGTATGTTGAACATTGCGACCCATGGCTTATCAGAATTCGAACTTGAGCCGTGGGTCAAGTGTCCTAGGGTCCAAATATGTACATGCGACCCTTTAGACGCCCATTCTTCAAGTGTGTTGACCAGTGCGACCCATGGCTTATCAGAATTCGAACTTGAGCCATGGGTCAAGGGTCCTAGGGTCCAAATATGTACATGCGACCCTTTAGACGCCCATTTTACAAGTGTGTTGACCAGTGCGACCCATGGCTTATCAGAATTCGAACTTGAACCAAGGGTCAAGCGTCCTAGGGTCCACATATATACATGCGACCCTTTAGACGCCCATTCTTCAAGTGTGTTGACCAGTGCGACCCATGGCTTATCAGAATTCGAACTTGAGCCATGGGTCAAGGGTCCTAGGGTCCAAATATGTACATGCGACCCTTTAGACGCCCATTTTACAAGTGTGTTGACCAGTGCGACCCATGGCTTATCAGAATTCGAACTTGAGCCATGGGTCATGCGTCCTAGGGTCCAAATATGTACATGCGACCCTTTAGACGCCCATTCTTCAGGTTTGTTGACCAGTGCGACCCATGGCTTATCAGAATTCGAACTTGAACCAAGGGTCAAGCGTCCTACGGTCCAAATATATACATGCGACCCTTTAGACGCCCATTCTTCAAGTGTAATGAACATTGCGACCCATGGCTTATCAGAATTCGAACTTGAGCCGTGGGTCAAGTGTCCTAGGGTCCAAATATGTACATGCGACCCTTTAGACGCCCATTCTTCAAGTGTGTTGAACATTGCGACCCATGGCTTATCAGAATTCGAACTTGAGCCTTGGGTCAAGGGTCCTAGGGTCCAAATATGTACATGCGACCCTTTAGACGCCCATTCTTCAAGTGTGTTGACCAGTGCGACCCATGGCTTATCAGAATTCGAACTTGAGCCATGGGTCAAGGGTCCTAGGGTCCAAATATGTACATGCGACCCTTTAGACGCCCATTTTACAAGTGTGTTGACCAGTGCGACCCATGGCTTATCAGAATTCGAACTTGAGCCATGGGTCATGCGTCCTAGGGTCCAAATATGTACATGCGACCCTTTAGACGCCCATTCTTCAGGTTTGTTGACCAGTGCGACCCATGGCTTATCAGAATTCGAACTTGAACCAAGGGTCAAGCGTCCTAGGGTCCAAATATATACATGCGACCCTTTAGACGCCCATTCTTCAAGTGTGTTGAACATTGCGACCCATGGCTTATCAGAATTCGAACTTGAGCCGTGGGTCAAGTGTCCTAGGGTCCAAATATGTACATGCGACCCTTTAGACGCCCATTCTTCAAGTGTGTTGAACATTGCGACCCATGGCTTATCAGAATTCGAACTTGAGCCTTGGGTCAAGGGTCCTAGGGTCCAAATATGTACATGCGACCCTTTAGACGCCCATTCTTCAAGTGTGTTGACCAGTGCGACCCATGGCTTATCAGAATTCGAACTTGAGCCATGGGTCATGCGTCCTAGGGTCCAAATATGTACATGCGACCCTTTAGACGCCCATTCTTCAAGTTTGTTGACCAGTGTGACCCATGGCTTATCAGAATTCGAACTTGAGCCGTGGGTCAAGTGTCCTAGGGTCCAAATATGTACATGCGACCCTTTAGACGCCCATTCTTCAAGTGTGTTGTTTGGTGCGACCCATGGCTTTCCGAATTCGAACTTGAGCCGTGAATCAAGGGTCCTAGGGTCCAAATATGTACATGCGACCCTTTAGACGCCCATTCTTCAAGTGTGTTGACCAGTGCGACCCATGGCTTATCAGAATTCGAACTTGAACCATGGGTCAAGGGACCTAGAGTACAAATATCCACATGCGACCCGTTAGACGCCCATTCTTCAAGTGTGTTGAACATTGCGACCCATGGCTTATCAGAATTCGAACTTGAGCCGTGGGTCAAGTGTCCTAGGGTCCAAATATCCACATGCGACCCTTTAGACGCCCATTCTTCAAGTGTGTTGACCAGTGCGACCCATGGCTTATCAGAATTCGAACTTGAGCCATGGGTCAAGGGACCTAGAGTCCAAATATCCACATGCGACCCTTTAGATGCCCATTCTTCAAGTGTGTTGACCAGTGCGACCCATGGCTTATCAGAATTCGAACTTGAGCCATGGGTCAAGGGTCCTAGGGTCCAAATATGTACATGCGATCCTCTAGACGCCCATTCTTCAGGTTTGTTGACCAGTGCGACCCATGGCTTATCAGAATTCCAACTTGAACCATGGGTCAAGGGACCTAGAGCCCAAATATCCACATGCGACCCTTTAGACGCCCATTCTTCAAGTGTGTTGACCAGTGCGACCCATGGCTTATCAGAATTCGAACTTGAGCCGTGAATCAAGGGTCCTAGGGTCCAAATATGTACATGCGACCCTTTAGACGCCCATTCTTCAAGTGTGTTGAACATTGCGACCCATGGCTTATCAGAATTCGAACTTGAGCCTTGGGTCAAGGGTCCTAGGGTCCAAATATGTACATGCGACCCTTTAGACGCCCATTCTTCAAGTGTGTTGACCAGTGCGACCCATGGCTTATCAGAATTCGAACTTGAGCCATGGGTCATGCGTCCTAGGGTCCAAATATGTACATGCGATCCTCTAGACGCCCATTCTTCAGGTTTGTGGACCAGTGCGACCCATGGCTTATCAGAATTCCAACTTGAACCATGGTTCAAGGGACCTAGAGCCCAAATATCCACATGCGACCCTTTAGATGCCCATTCTTCAAGTGTGTTGACCAGTGCGACCCATGGCTTATCAGAATTCGAACTTGAGCCATGGGTCAAGGGTCCTAGGGTCCAAATATGTACATGCGATCCTCTAGACGCCCATTCTTCAGGTTTGTTGACCAGTGCGACCCATGGCTTATCAGAATTCCAACTTGAACCATGGGTCAAGGGACCTAGAGCCCAAATATCCACATGCGACCCTTTAGACGCCCATTCTTCAGGTTTGTTGACCAGTGCGACCCATGGCTTATCAGAATTCGAACTTGAACCAAGGGTCAAGCGTCCTAGGGTCCAAATATGTACATGCGACCCTTTAGACGCCCATTCTTCAAGTGTGTTGACCAGTGCGACCCATGGCTTATCAGAATTCGAACTTGAGCCGTGGGTCAAGGGACCTAGAGTCCAAATATCCACATGCGATCCTCTAGATGCCCATTCTTCAGGTTTGTTGACCAGTGCGACCCATGGCTTATCAGAATTCCAACTTGAACCATGGGTCAAGCGACCTAGAGTCCAAATATCCACATGCGACCCTTTAGACGCCCATTCTTCAAGTGTGTTGACCAGTGCGACCCATGGCTTATCAGAATTCGAATTTGAGCCATGGGTCAAGGGTCTTAGGGTCCAAATATGTACATGCGACCCTTTAGACGCCCATTCTTCAAGTGTGTTGACCAGTGCGACCCATGGCTTATCAGAATTCGAACTTGAGCCATGGGTCAAGGGTCCTAGGGTCCAAATATATACATGCGACCCTTTAGACGCCCATTCTTCGAGTGTGTTGTTTAGTGCGACCCATGGCTTTCAGAATTCGAACTTGAACCAAGGGTCAAGCGTCCTAGGGTCCAAATATGTACATGCGACCCTTTAGACGCCCATTCTTCAAGTATGTTGAACATTGCGACCCATGGCTTATCAGAATTCGAACTTGAGCCGTGGGTCAAGTGTCCTAGGGTCCAAATATGTACATGCGACCCTTTAGACGCCCATTCTTCAAGTGTGTTGACCAGTGCGACCCATGGCTTATCAGAATTCGAACTTGAGCCATGGGTCAAGGGTCCTAGGGTCCAAATATGTACATGCGACCCTTTAGACGCCCATTTTACAAGTGTGTTGACCAGTGCGACCCATGGCTTATCAGAATTCGAACTTGAACCAAGGGTCAAGCGTCCTAGGGTCCACATATATACATGCGACCCTTTAGACGCCCATTCTTCAAGTGTGTTGACCAGTGCGACCCATGGCTTATCAGAATTCGAACTTGAGCCATGGGTCAAGGGTCCTAGGGTCCAAATATGTACATGCGACCCTTTAGACGCCCATTTTACAAGTGTGTTGACCAGTGCGACCCATGGCTTATCAGAATTCGAACTTGAGCCATGGGTCATGCGTCCTAGGGTCCAAATATGTACATGCGACCCTTTAGACGCCCATTCTTCAGGTTTGTTGACCAGTGCGACCCATGGCTTATCAGAATTCGAACTTGAACCAAGGGTCAAGCGTCCTACGGTCCAAATATATACATGCGACCCTTTAGACGCCCATTCTTCAAGTGTAATGAACATTGCGACCCATGGCTTATCAGAATTCGAACTTGAGCCGTGGGTCAAGTGTCCTAGGGTCCAAATATGTACATGCGACCCTTTAGACGCCCATTCTTCAAGTGTGTTGAACATTGCGACCCATGGCTTATCAGAATTCGAACTTGAGCCTTGGGTCAAGGGTCCTAGGGTCCAAATATGTACATGCGACCCTTTAGACGCCCATTCTTCAAGTGTGTTGACCAGTGCGACCCATGGCTTATCAGAATTCGAACTTGAGCCATGGGTCAAGGGTCCTAGGGTCCAAATATGTACATGCGACCCTTTAGACGCCCATTTTACAAGTGTGTTGACCAGTGCGACCCATGGCTTATCAGAATTCGAACTTGAGCCATGGGTCATGCGTCCTAGGGTCCAAATATGTACATGCGACCCTTTAGACGCCCATTCTTCAGGTTTGTTGACCAGTGCGACCCATGGCTTATCAGAATTCGAACTTGAACCAAGGGTCAAGCGTCCTAGGGTCCAAATATATACATGCGACCCTTTAGACGCCCATTCTTCAAGTGTGTTGAACATTGCGACCCATGGCTTATCAGAATTCGAACTTGAGCCGTGGGTCAAGTGTCCTAGGGTCCAAATATGTACATGCGACCCTTTAGACGCCCATTCTTCAAGTGTGTTGAACATTGCGACCCATGGCTTATCAGAATTCGAACTTGAGCCTTGGGTCAAGGGTCCTAGGGTCCAAATATGTACATGCGACCCTTTAGACGCCCATTCTTCAAGTGTGTTGACCAGTGCGACCCATGGCTTATCAGAATTCGAACTTGAGCCATGGGTCATGCGTCCTAGGGTCCAAATATGTACATGCGACCCTTTAGACGCCCATTCTTCAAGTTTGTTGACCAGTGTGACCCATGGCTTATCAGAATTCGAACTTGAGCCGTGGGTCAAGTGTCCTAGGGTCCAAATATGTACATGCGACCCTTTAGACGCCCATTCTTCAAGTGTGTTGTTTGGTGCGACCCATGGCTTTCCGAATTCGAACTTGAGCCGTGAATCAAGGGTCCTAGGGTCCAAATATGTACATGCGACCCTTTAGACGCCCATTCTTCAAGTGTGTTGACCAGTGCGACCCATGGCTTATCAGAATTCGAACTTGAACCATGGGTCAAGGGACCTAGAGTACAAATATCCACATGCGACCCGTTAGACGCCCATTCTTCAAGTGTGTTGAACATTGCGACCCATGGCTTATCAGAATTCGAACTTGAGCCGTGGGTCAAGTGTCCTAGGGTCCAAATATGTACATGCGACCCTTTAGACGCCCATTCTTCAAGTGTGTTGACCAGTGCGACCCATGGCTTATCAGAATTCGAACTTGAGCCATGGGTCAAGGGTCCTAGGGTCCAAATATATACATGCGACCCTTTAGACGCCCATTCTTCAAGTGTGTTGTTTAGTGCGACCCATGGCTTTCAGAATTCGAACTTGAACCAAGGGTCAAGCGTCCTAGGGTCCAAATATGTACATGCGACCCTTTAGACGCCCATTCTTCAAGTATGTTGAACATTGCGACCCATGGCTTATCAGAATTCGAACTTGAGCCGTGGGTCAAGTGTCCTAGGGTCCAAATATGTACATGCGACCCTTTAGACGCCCATTCTTCAAGTGTGTTGACCAGTGCGACCCATGGCTTATCAGAATTCGAACTTGCGCCATGGGTCAAGGGTCCTAGGGTCCAAATATGTACATGCGACCCTTTAGACGCCCATTTTACAAGTGTGTTGACCAGTGCGACCCATGGCTTATCAGAATTCGAACTTGAACCAAGGGTCAAGCGTCCTAGGGTCCACATATATACATGCGACCCTTTAGACGCCCATTCTTCAAGTGTGTTGAACATTGCGACCCATGGCTTATCAGAATTCGAACTTGAGCCGTGGGTCAAGTGTCCTAGTGTCCGAATATGTACATGCGACCCTTTAGACGCCCATTCTTCAAGTGTGTTGTTTAGTGCGACCCATGGCTTATCAGAATTCGAACTTGAGCCGTGGGTCAAGTGTCCTAGGGTCCAAATATGTACATGCGACCCTTTAGACGCCCATTCTTCAAGTGTGTTGACCAGTGCGACCCATGGCTTATCAGAATTCGAACTTGAGCCGTGGGTCAAGGGACCTAGAGTCCAAATATCCACATGCGACCCTTTAGATGCCCATTCTTCAAGTGTGTTGACCAGTGCGACCCATGGCTTATCAGAATTCGAACTTGAGCCATGGGTCAAGGGTCCTAGGGTCCAAATATGTACATGCGATCCTCTAGACGCCCATTCTTCAAGTGTGTTGTTTAGTGCGACCCATGGCTTATCAGAATTCGAACTTGAGCCGTGGGTCAAGTGTCCTAGGGTCCAAATATGTACATGCGACCCTTTAGACGCCCATTCTTCAAGTGTGTTGACCAGTGCGACCCATGGCTTATCAGAATTCGAACTTGAGCCGTGGGTCAAGGGACCTAGAGTCCAAATATCCACATGCGATCCTCTAGATGCCCATTCTTCAGGTTTGTTGACCAGTGCGACCCATGGCTTATCAGAATTCCAACTTGAACCATGGGTCAAGCGACCTAGAGTCCAAATATCCACATGCGACCCTTTAGACGCCCATTCTTCAAGTGTGTTGACCAGTGCGACCCATGGCTTATCAGAATTCGAATTTGAGCCATGGGTCAAGGGTCTTAGGGTCCAAATATGTACATGCGACCCTTTAGACGCCCATTCTTCAAGTGTGTTGAACATTGCGACCCATGGCTTATCAGAATTCGAACTTGAGCCGTGGGTCAAGGGTCCTAGGGTCCAAATATGTACATGCGACCCTTTAGACGCCCATTCTTCAAGTGTGTTGAACATTGCGACCCATGGCTTATCAGAATTCGAACTTGAGCCTTGGGTCAAGGGTCCTAGGGTCCAAATATGTACATGCGACCCTTTAGACGCCCATTCTTCAAGTGTGTTGACCAGTGTGACCCATGGCTTATCAGAATTCGAACTTGAGCCATGGGTCAAGCGTCCTAGGGTCCAAATATGTACATGCGACCCTTTAGACGCCCATTCTTCAAGTGTGTTGTTTGGTGCGACCCATGGCTTTCCGAATTCGAACTTGAGCCGTGAATCAAGGGTCCTAGGGTCCAAATATGTACATGCGACCCTTTAGACGCCCATTCTCTAGGTTTGTTGACCAGTGCGACCCATGGCTTATCAGAATTCGAACTTGAGCCATGGGTCAAGGGTCCTAGGGTCCAAATATGTACATGCGACCCTTTAGACTTTGTGAATGCAATCACAATCATTTGCAATAGACTTCTTAAATTTGTTTTCCAAAATAGCTCTAATGATAAAACTTACTATGCTCCATGAAATCTTTGGAATTCAAGATTTCGAAATCTTTGTTGCTCCCGCTTGTGTAAGGCAAGTAAAATGAATGCAAAATTTTTTTCGAGAAAAAATAAAATTCATTCGTGAGTTTGATTGGATTTTTGAAAATATACTAAAGTACCTATACTTTTATCTTCATAAGTTTAATTTCATGGTATTCTGCAGATAATCGCGAAAGTTCTAGTTTTTTCATAACCAATCGTCACAATTCATATGCGTGGTTTCTTTTCTCAGTATTGACGTGTTTGGAAATAAATGAGTACAAGAATTTTGTAATCATATATTTTTTTTAAGAAAAAATTAGTCATTTTGAAAAATCAGGTTCCATATTTTTCACCATAATAGAGAATTTGCAAGTTTTCTCTCATTTCTAACAAATCGTTTTGCCCGCATTATCTTCTGCTTCCTGATAGATTTGGAAATGAATGAGTACAAGCGTATTTGTAAAGTTTATGCAATATAACGCAAATTTGCATGCGAGCATTTCATATTTGCATATGTAATTGAAGTTTCTAGACGTCTGAACTACAACGCAATTGATCTACTGTAGAATTTTTGTTTGTGAATGCAATCACAATCATTTGCTTCTTCTTAAATTTGTTTTATTTGACTTCTTAAATTTGTTTTCCAAAATAGCTCTAATGATAAAACTTACTATGCTCCATGAAATCTTTGGAATTCAAGATTTCGAAATCTTTGTTGCTCCCGCTTGTGTAAGGCAAGTAAAATGAATGCAAAATTTTTTTCGAGAAAAAATAAAATTCATTCGTGAATTTGATTGGATTTTTGAAAATATACTAAAGTACCTATACTTTTATCTTCATAAGTTTAATTTCATGGTATTCTGCAGATAATCGCGAAAGTTCTAGTTTTTTCATAACCAATCGTCACAATTCATATGCGTGATTTCTTTCCTCAGTATTGACGTGTTTGGAAATAAATGAGTACAAGAATTTTGTAATCATATATTTTTTTTAAGAAAAAAATACAGTCATTTTGAAAAATCAGGTTCCATATTTTTCACCATAATAGAGAATTTGCAAGTTTTCTCTCATTTCTAACAAATCGTTTTGCTTGCATTATCTTCTGCTTCCTGATAGATTTGAAAATGAATGAGAACAAGCGTATTTGTAAAGTTTATGCAATATAACGCAAATTTGCATGCGAGCATTTCATATTTGCACATGTAATTCAAGTTTCTAGACGTCTGAACTACAACGCAAATGATCTACTGTAGAATTTTTGTTTGTGAATGCAATCACAATCATTTGCAATAGACTTCTTAAATTTGTTTTCCAAAATAGCTCTAATGATAAAACTTACTATGCTCCATGAAATCTTTGGAATTCAAGATTTCGAAATCTTTGTTGCTCCCGCTTGTGTAAGGCAAGTAAAATGAATGCAAAATTTTTTTCGAGAAAAAATAAAATTCATTCGTGAATTTGATTGGATTTTTGAAAATATACTAAAGTACCTATACTTTTATCTTCATAAGTTTAATTTCATGGTATTCTGCAGATAATCGCGAAAGTTCTAGTTTTTTCATAACCAATCGTCACAATTCATATGCGTGATTTCTTTCCTCAGTATTGACGTGTTTGGAAATAAATGAGTACAAGAATTTTGTAATCATATATTTTTTTTAAGAAAAAAATACAGTCATTTTGAAAAATCAGGTTCCATATTTTTCACCATAATAGAGAATTTGCAAGTTTTCTCTCATTTCTAACAAATCGTTTTGCTTGCATTATCTTCTGCTTCCTGATAGATTTGAAAATGAATGAGAACAAGCGTATTTGTAAAGTTTATGCAATATAACGCAAATTTGCATGCGAGCATTTCATATTTGCACATGTAATTCAAGTTTCTAGACGTCTGAACTACAACGCAAATGATCTACTGTAGAATTTTTGTTTGTGAATGCAATCACAATCATTTGCAATAGACTTCTTAAATTTGTTTTCCAAAATAGCTCTAATGATAAAACTTACTATGCTCCATGAAATCTTTGGAATTCAAGATTTCGAAATCTTTGTTGCTCCCGCTTGTGTAAGGCAAGTAAAATGAATGCAAAATTTTTTTCGAGAAAAAATAAAATTCATTCGTGAATTTGATTGGATTTTTGAAAATATACTAAAGTACCTATACTTTTATCTTCATAAGTTTAATTTCATGGTATTCTGCAGATAATCGCGAAAGTTCTAGTTTTTTCATAACCAATCGTCACAATTCATATGCGTGATTTCTTTCCTCAGTATTGACGTGTTTGGAAATAAATGAGTACAAGAATTTTGTAATCATATATTTTTTTTAAGAAAAAAATACAGTCATTTTGAAAAATCAGGTTCCATATTTTTCACCATAATAGAGAATTTGCAAGTTTTCTCTCATTTCTAACAAATCGTTTTGCTTGCATTATCTTCTGCTTCCTGATAGATTTGAAAATGAATGAGAACAAGCGTATTTGTAAAGTTTATGCAATATAACGCAAATTTGCATGCGAGCATTTCATATTTGCACATGTAATTCAAGTTTCTAGACGTCTGAACTACAACGCAAATGATCTACTGTAGAATTTTTGTTTGCGAATGCAATCACAATCATTTGCAATAGACTTCTTAAATTTGTTTTCCAAAATAGCTCTAATGATAAAACTTACTATGCTCCATGAAATCTTTGGAATTCAAGATTTCGAAATCTTTGTTGCTCCCGCTTGTGTAAGGCAAGTAAAATGAATGCAAAATTTTTTTCGAGAAAAAATAAAATTCATTCGTGAATTTGATTGGATTTTTGAAAATATACTAAAGTACCTATACTTTTATCTTCATAAGTTTAATTTCATGGTATTCTGCAGATAATCGCGAAAGTTCTAGTTTTTTCATAACCAATCGTCACAATTCATATGCGTGATTTCTTTCCTCAGTATTGACGTGTTTGGAAATAAATGAGTACAAGAATTTTGTAATCATATATTTTTTTTAAGAAAAAAATACAGTCATTTTGAAAAATCAGGTTCCATATTTTTCACCATAATAGAGAATTTGCAAGTTTTCTCTCATTTCTAACAAATCGTTTTGCTTGCATTATCTTCTGCTTCCTGATAGATTTGAAAATGAATGAGAACAAGCGTATTTGTAAAGTTTATGCAATATAACGCAAATTTGCATGCGAGCATTTCATATTTGCACATGTAATTCAAGTTTCTAGACGTCTGAACTACAACGCAAATGATCTACTGTAGAATTTTTGTTTGTGAATGCAATCACAATCATTTGCAATAGACTTCTTAAATTTGTTTTCCAAAATAGCTCTAATGATAAAACTTACTATGCTCCATGAAATCTTTGGAATTCAAGATTTCGAAATCTTTGTTGCTCCCGCTTGTGTAAGGCAAGTAAAATGAATGCAAAATTTTTTTCGAGAAAAAATAAAATTCATTCGTGAATTTGATTGGATTTTTGAAAATATACTAAAGTACCTATACTTTTATCTTCATAAGTTTAATTTCATGGTATTCTGCAGATAATCGCGAAAGTTCTTGTTTTTTCATAACCAATCGTCACAATTCATATGCGTGATTTCTTTCCTCAGACGTGTTTGGAAATAAATGAGTACAAGAATTTTGTAATCATATATTTTTTTTAAGAAAAAAATACAGTCATTTTGAAAAATCAGGTTCCATATTTTTCACCATAATAGAGAATTTGCAAGTTTTCTCTCATTTCTAACAAATCGTTTTGCTTGCATTATCTTCTGCTTCCTGATAGATTTGAAAATGAATGAGAACAAGCGTATTTGTAAAGTTTATGCAATATAACGCAAATTTGCATGCGAGCATTTCATATTTGCACATGTAATTCAAGTTTCTAGACGTCTGAACTACAACGCAAATGATCTACTGTAGAATTTTTGTTTGTGAATGCAATCACAATCATTTGCAATAGACTTCTTAAATTTGTTTTCCAAAATAGCTCTAATGATAAAACTTACTATGCTCCATGAAATCTTTGGAATTCAAGATTTCGAAATCTTTGTTGCTCCCGCTTGTGTAAGGCAAGTAAAATGAATGCAAAATTTTTTTCGAGAAAAAATAAAATTCATTCGTGAATTTGATTGGATTTTTGAAAATATACTAAAGTACCTATACTTTTATCTTCATAAGTTTAATTTCATGGTATTCTGCAGATAATCGCGAAAGTTCTAGTTTTTTCATAACCAATCGTCACAATTCATATGCGTGATTTCTTTCCTCAGTATTGACGTGTTTGGAAATAAATGAGTACAAGAATTTTGTAATCATATATTTTTTTTAAGAAAAAAATACAGTCATTTTGAAAAATCAGGTTCCATATTTTTCACCATAATAGAGAATTTGCAAGTTTTCTCTCATTTCTAACAAATCGTTTTGCTTGCATTATCTTCTGCTTCCTGATAGATTTGAAAATGAATGAGAACAAGCGTATTTGTAAAGTTTATGCAATATAACGCAAATTTGCATGCGAGCATTTCATATTTGCACATGTAATTCAAGTTTCTAGACGTCTGAACTACAACGCAAATGATCTACTGTAGAATTTTTGTTTGTGAATGCAATCACAATCATTTGCAATAGACTTCTTAAATTTGTTTTCCAAAATAGCTCTAATGATAAAACTTACTATGCTCCATGAAATCTTTGGAATTCAAGATTTCGAAATCTTTGTTGCTCCCGCTTGTGTAAGGCAAGTAAAATGAATGCAAAATTTTTTTCGAGAAAAAATAAAATTCATTCGTGAATTTGATTGGATTTTTGAAAATATACTAAAGTACCTATACTTTTATCTTCATAAGTTTAATTTCATGGTATTCTGCAGATAATCGCGAAAGTTCTAGTTTTTTCATAACCAATCGTCACAATTCATATGCGTGATTTCTTTCCTCAGTATTGACGTGTTTGGAAATAAATGAGTACAAGAATTTTGTAATCATATATTTTTTTTAAGAAAAAAATACAGTCATTTTGAAAAATCAGGTTCCATATTTTTCACCATAATAGAGAATTTGCAAGTTTTCTCTCATTTCTAACAAATCGTTTTGCTTGCATTATCTTCTGCTTCCTGATAGATTTGAAAATGAATGAGAACAAGCGTATTTGTAAAGTTTATGCAATATAACGCAAATTTGCATGCGAGCATTTCATATTTGCACATGTAATTCAAGTTTCTAGACGTCTGAACTACAACGCAAATGATCTACTGTAGAATTTTTGTTTGCGAATGCAATCACAATCATTTGCAATAGACTTCTTAAATTTGTTTTCCAAAATAGCTCTAATGATAAAACTTACTATGCTCCATGAAATCTTTGGAATTCAAGATTTCGAAATCTTTGTTGCTCCCGCTTGTGTAAGGCAAGTAAAATGAATGCAAAATTTTTTTCGAGAAAAAATAAAATTCATTCGTGAATTTGATTGGATTTTTGAAAATATACTAAAGTACCTATACTTTTATCTTCATAAGTTTAATTTCATGGTATTCTGCAGATAATCGCGAAAGTTCTAGTTTTTTCATAACCAATCGTCACAATTCATATGCGTGATTTCTTTCCTCAGTATTGACGTGTTTGGAAATAAATGAGTACAAGAATTTTGTAATCATATATTTTTTTTAAGAAAAAAATACAGTCATTTTGAAAAATCAGGTTCCATATTTTTCACCATAATAGAGAATTTGCAAGTTTTCTCTCATTTCTAACAAATCGTTTTGCTTGCATTATCTTCTGCTTCCTGATAGATTTGAAAATGAATGAGAACAAGCGTATTTGTAAAGTTTATGCAATATAACGCAAATTTGCATGCGAGCATTTCATATTTGCACATGTAATTCAAGTTTCTAGACGTCTGAACTACAACGCAAATGATCTACTGTAGAATTTTTGTTTGTGAATGCAATCACAATCATTTGCAATAGACTTCTTAAATTTGTTTTCCAAAATAGCTCTAATGATAAAACTTACTATGCTCCATGAAATCTTTGGAATTCAAGATTTCGAAATCTTTGTTGCTCCCGCTTGTGTAAGGCAAGTAAAATGAATGCAAAATTTTTTTCGAGAAAAAATAAAATTCATTCGTGAATTTGATTGGATTTTTGAAAATATACTAAAGTACCTATACTTTTATCTTCATAAGTTTAATTTCATGGTATTCTGCAGATAATCGCGAAAGTTCTTGTTTTTTCATAACCAATCGTCACAATTCATATGCGTGATTTCTTTCCTCAGACGTGTTTGGAAATAAATGAGTACAAGAATTTTGTAATCATATATTTTTTTTAAGAAAAAGATAGTCATTTTGAAAAATCAGGTTCCATATTTTTCACCATAATAGAGAATTTGCAAGTTTTCTCTCATTTCTAACAAATCGTTTTGCTTGCATTATCTTCTGCTTCCTGATAGATTTGAAAATGAATGAGAACAAGCGTATTTGTAAAGTTTATGCAATATAACGCAAATTTGCATGCGAGCATTTCATATTTGCACATGTAATTCAAGTTTCTAGACGTCTGAACTACAACGCAAATGATCTACTGTAGAATTTTTGTTTGCGAATGCAATCACAATCATTTGCATTAGACTTCTTAAATTTTTTTTCCAAAATAGCTCTAATGATAAAACTTACTATGCTCCATGAAATCTTTGGAATTCAAGATTTCGAAATCTTTGTTGCTCTTGCTTGTGTAAGGCAAGTAAAATGAATGCAAAATTTTTTTCGAGAAAAAATAAAATTCATTCGTGAATTTGATTGGATTTTTGAAAATATACTAAAGTACCTATACTTTGATCTTCATAAGTTTAATTTCATGTTATTCTCCAGATAATCGCGAAAGTTCTAGTTTTTTCATAACCAATCGTCACAATTCATATGCGTGGTTTCTTTTCTCAGTATTGACGTGTTTGGAAATAAATGAGTACAAGAATTTTGTAATCATATATTTTTTTTAAGAAAAAAATACAGTCATTTTGAAAAATCAGGTTCCATATTTTTCACCATAATAGAGAATTTGCAAGTTTTCTCTCATTTCTAACAAATCGTTTTGCTTGCATTATCTTCTGCTTCCTGATAGATTTGAAAATGAATGAGAACAAGCGTATTTGTAAAGTTTATGCAATATAACGCAAATTTGCATGCGAGCATTTCATATTTGCACATGTAATTCAAGTTTCTAGACGTCTGAACTACAACGCAAATGATCTACTGTAGAATTTTTGTTTGTGAATGCAATCACAATCATTTGCAATAGACTTCTTAAATTTGTTTTCCAAAATAGCTCTAATGATAAAACTTACTATGCTCCATGAAATCTTTGGAATTCAAGATATCGAAATCTTTGTTGCTCCCGCTTGTGTAAGGCAAGTAAAATGAATGCAAAATTTTTTTCGAGAAAAAATAAAATTCATTCGTGAATTTGATTGGATTTTTGAAAATATACTAAAGTACCTATACTTTTATCTTCATAAGTTTAATTTCATGGTATTCTGCAGATAATCGCGAAAGTTCTTGTTTTTTCATAACCAATCGTCACAATTCATATGCGTGATTTCTTTCCTCAGACGTGTTTGGAAATAAATGAGTACAAGAATTTTGTAATCATATATTTTTTTTAAGAAAAAGATAGTCATTTTGAAAAATCAGGTTCCATATTTTTCACCATAATAGAGAATTTGCAAGTTTTCTCTCATTTCTAACAAATCGTTTTGCTTGCATTATCTTCTGCTTCCTGATAGATTTGAAAATGAATGAGAACAAGCGTATTTGTAAAGTTTATGCAATATAACGCAAATTTGCATGCGAGCATTTCATATTTGCACATGTAATTCAAGTTTCTAGACGTCTGAACTACAACGCAAATGATCTACTGTAGAATTTTTGTTTGCGAATGCAATCACAATCATTTGCATTAGACTTCTTAAATTTTTTTTCCAAAATAGCTCTAATGATAAAACTTACTATGCTCCATGAAATCTTTGGAATTCAAGATTTCGAAATCTTTGTTGCTCTTGCTTGTGTAAGGCAAGTAAAATGAATGCAAAATTTTTTTCGAGAAAAAATAAAATTCATTCGTGAATTTGATTGGATTTTTGAAAATATACTAAAGTACCTATACTTTGATCTTCATAAGTTTAATTTCATGTTATTCTCCAGATAATCGCGAAAGTTCTAGTTTTTTCATAACCAATCGTCACAATTCATATGCGTGGTTTCTTTTCTCAGTATTGACGTGTTTGGAAATAAATGAGTACAAGAATTTTGTAATCATATATTTTTTTTAAGAAAAAAATACAGTCATTTTGAAAAATCAGGTTCCATATTTTTCACCATAATAGAGAATTTGCAAGTTTTCTCTCATTTCTAACAAATCGTTTTGCTTGCATTATCTTCTGCTTCCTGATAGATTTGAAAATGAATGAGAACAAGCGTATTTGTAAAGTTTATGCAATATAACGCAAATTTGCATGCGAGCATTTCATATTTGCACATGTAATTCAAGTTTCTAGACGTCTGAACTACAACGCAAATGATCTACTGTAGAATTTTTGTTTGTGAATGCAATCACAATCATTTGCAATAGACTTCTTAAATTTGTTTTCCAAAATAGCTCTAATGATAAAACTTACTATGCTCCATGAAATCTTTGGAATTCAAGATTTCGAAATCTTTGTTGCTCCCGCTTGTGTAAGGCAAGTAAAATGAATGCAAAATTTTTTTCGAGAAAAAATAAAATTCATTCGTGAATTTGATTGGATTTTTGAAAATATACTAAAGTACCTATACTTTTATCTTCATAAGTTTAATTTCATGGTATTCTGCAGATAATCGCGAAAGTTCTTGTTTTTTCATAACCAATCGTCACAATTCATATGCGTGATTTCTTTCCTCAGACGTGTTTGGAAATAAATGAGTACAAGAATTTTGTAATCATATATTTTTTTTAAGAAAAAGATAGTCATTTTGAAAAATCAGGTTCCATATTTTTCACCATAATAGAGAATTTGCAAGTTTTCTCTCATTTCTAACAAATCGTTTTGCTTGCATTATCTTCTGCTTCCTGATAGATTTGAAAATGAATGAGAACAAGCGTATTTGTAAAGTTTATGCAATATAACGCAAATTTGCATGCGAGCATTTCATATTTGCACATGTAATTCAAGTTTCTAGACGTCTGAACTACAACGCAAATGATCTACTGTAGAATTTTTGTTTGCGAATGCAATCACAATCATTTGCATTAGACTTCTTAAATTTTTTTTCCAAAATAGCTCTAATGATAAAACTTACTATGCTCCATGAAATCTTTGGAATTCAAGATTTCGAAATCTTTGTTGCTCTTGCTTGTGTAAGGCAAGTAAAATGAATGCAAAATTTTTTTCGAGAAAAAATAAAATTCATTCGTGAATTTGATTGGATTTTTGAAAATATACTAAAGTACCTATACTTTGATCTTCATAAGTTTAATTTCATGTTATTCTCCAGATAATCGCGAAAGTTCTAGTTTTTTCATAACCAATCGTCACAATTCATATGCGTGGTTTCTTTTCTCAGTATTGACGTGTTTGGAAATAAATGAGTACAAGAATTTTGTAATCATATATTTTTTTTAAGAAAAAAATACAGTCATTTTGAAAAATCAGGTTCCATATTTTTCACCATAATAGAGAATTTGCAAGTTTTCTCTCATTTCTAACAAATCGTTTTGCTTGCATTATCTTCTGCTTCCTGATAGATTTGAAAATGAATGAGAACAAGCGTATTTGTAAAGTTTATGCAATATAACGCAAATTTGCATGCGAGCATTTCATATTTGCACATGTAATTCAAGTTTCTAGACGTCTGAACTACAACGCAAATGATCTACTGTAGAATTTTTGTTTGTGAATGCAATCACAATCATTTGCAATAGACTTCTTAAATTTGTTTTCCAAAATAGCTCTAATGATAAAACTTACTATGCTCCATGAAATCTTTGGAATTCAAGATATCGAAATCTTTGTTGCTCCCGCTTGTGTAAGGCAAGTAAAATGAATGCAAAATTTTTTTCGAGAAAAAATAAAATTCATTCGTGAATTTGATTGGATTTTTGAAAATATACTAAAGTACCTATACTTTTATCTTCATAAGTTTAATTTCATGGTATTCTGCAGATAATCGCGAAAGTTCTTGTTTTTTCATAACCAATCGTCACAATTCATATGCGTGATTTCTTTCCTCAGACGTGTTTGGAAATAAATGAGTACAAGAATTTTGTAATCATATATTTTTTTTAAGAAAAAGATAGTCATTTTGAAAAATCAGGTTCCATATTTTTCACCATAATAGAGAATTTGCAAGTTTTCTCTCATTTCTAACAAATCGTTTTGCTTGCATTATCTTCTGCTTCCTGATAGATTTGAAAATGAATGAGAACAAGCGTATTTGTAAAGTTTATGCAATATAACGCAAATTTGCATGCGAGCATTTCATATTTGCACATGTAATTCAAGTTTCTAGACGTCTGAACTACAACGCAAATGATCTACTGTAGAATTTTTGTTTGCGAATGCAATCACAATCATTTGCATTAGACTTCTTAAATTTTTTTTCCAAAATAGCTCTAATGATAAAACTTACTATGCTCCATGAAATCTTTGGAATTCAAGATTTCGAAATCTTTGTTGCTCTTGCTTGTGTAAGGCAAGTAAAATGAATGCAAAATTTTTTTCGAGAAAAAATAAAATTCATTCGTGAATTTGATTGGATTTTTGAAAATATACTAAAGTACCTATACTTTGATCTTCATAAGTTTAATTTCATGTTATTCTCCAGATAATCGCGAAAGTTCTAGTTTTTTCATAACCAATCGTCACAATTCATATGCGTGGTTTCTTTTCTCAGTATTGACGTGTTTGGAAATAAATGAGTACAAGAATTTTGTAATCATATATTTTTTTTAAGAAAAAAATACAGTCATTTTGAAAAATCAGGTTCCATATTTTTCACCATAATAGAGAATTTGCAAGTTTTCTCTCATTTCTAACAAATCGTTTTGCTTGCATTATCTTCTGCTTCCTGATAGATTTGAAAATGAATGAGAACAAGCGTATTTGTAAAGTTTATGCAATATAACGCAAATTTGCATGCGAGCATTTCATATTTGCACATGTAATTCAAGTTTCTAGACGTCTGAACTACAACGCAAATGATCTACTGTAGAATTTTTGTTTGTGAATGCAATCACAATCATTTGCAATAGACTTCTTAAATTTGTTTTCCAAAATAGCTCTAATGATAAAACTTACTATGCTCCATGAAATCTTTGGAATTCAAGATATCGAAATCTTTGTTGCTCCCGCTTGTGTAAGGCAAGTAAAATGAATGCAAAATTTTTTTCGAGAAAAAATAAAATTCATTCGTGAATTTGATTGGATTTTTGAAAATATACTAAAGTACCTATACTTTTATCTTCATAAGTTTAATTTCATGGTATTCTGCAGATAATCGCGAAAGTTCTTGTTTTTTCATAACCAATCGTCACAATTCATATGCGTGATTTCTTTCCTCAGACGTGTTTGGAAATAAATGAGTACAAGAATTTTGTAATCATATATTTTTTTTAAGAAAAAGATAGTCATTTTGAAAAATCAGGTTCCATATTTTTCACCATAATAGAGAATTTGCAAGTTTTCTCTCATTTCTAACAAATCGTTTTGCTTGCATTATCTTCTGCTTCCTGATAGATTTGAAAATGAATGAGAACAAGCGTATTTGTAAAGTTTATGCAATATAACGCAAATTTGCATGCGAGCATTTCATATTTGCACATGTAATTCAAGTTTCTAGACGTCTGAACTACAACGCAAATGATCTACTGTAGAATTTTTGTTTGCGAATGCAATCACAATCATTTGCATTAGACTTCTTAAATTTTTTTTCCAAAATAGCTCTAATGATAAAACTTACTATGCTCCATGAAATCTTTGGAATTCAAGATTTCGAAATCTTTGTTGCTCTTGCTTGTGTAAGGCAAGTAAAATGAATGCAAAATTTTTTTCGAGAAAAAATAAAATTCATTCGTGAATTTGATTGGATTTTTGAAAATATACTAAAGTACCTATACTTTGATCTTCATAAGTTTAATTTCATGTTATTCTCCAGATAATCGCGAAAGTTCTAGTTTTTTCATAACCAATCGTCACAATTCATATGCGTGGTTTCTTTTCTCAGTATTGACGTGTTTGGAAATAAATGAGTACAAGAATTTTGTAATCATATATTTTTTTTAAGAAAAAAATACAGTCATTTTGAAAAATCAGGTTCCATATTTTTCACCATAATAGAGAATTTGCAAGTTTTCTCTCATTTCTAACAAATCGTTTTGCTTGCATTATCTTCTGCTTCCTGATAGATTTGAAAATGAATGAGAACAAGCGTATTTGTAAAGTTTATGCAATATAACGCAAATTTGCATGCGAGCATTTCATATTTGCACATGTAATTCAAGTTTCTAGACGTCTGAACTACAACGCAAATGATCTACTGTAGAATTTTTGTTTGTGAATGCAATCACAATCATTTGCAATAGACTTCTTAAATTTGTTTTCCAAAATAGCTCTAATGATAAAACTTACTATGCTCCATGAAATCTTTGGAATTCAAGATATCGAAATCTTTGTTGCTCCCGCTTGTGTAAGGCAAGTAAAATGAATGCAAAATTTTTTTCGAGAAAAAATAAAATTCATTCGTGAATTTGATTGGATTTTTGAAAATATACTAAAGTACCTATACTTTTATCTTCATAAGTTTAATTTCATGGTATTCTGCAGATAATCGCGAAAGTTCTTGTTTTTTCATAACCAATCGTCACAATTCATATGCGTGATTTCTTTCCTCAGACGTGTTTGGAAATAAATGAGTACAAGAATTTTGTAATCATATATTTTTTTTAAGAAAAAGATAGTCATTTTGAAAAATCAGGTTCCATATTTTTCACCATAATAGAGAATTTGCAAGTTTTCTCTCATTTCTAACAAATCGTTTTGCTTGCATTATCTTCTGCTTCCTGATAGATTTGAAAATGAATGAGAACAAGCGTATTTGTAAAGTTTATGCAATATAACGCAAATTTGCATGCGAGCATTTCATATTTGCACATGTAATTCAAGTTTCTAGACGTCTGAACTACAACGCAAATGATCTACTGTAGAATTTTTGTTTGCGAATGCAATCACAATCATTTGCATTAGACTTCTTAAATTTGTTTTCCAAAATAGCTCTAATGATAAAACTTACTATGCTCCATGAAATCTTTGGAATTCAAGATTTCGAAATCTTTGTTGCTCCCGCTTGTGTAAGGCAAGTAAAATGAATGCAAAATTTTTTTCGAGAAAAAATAAAATTCATTCGTGAATTTGATTGGATTTTTGAAAATATACTAAAGTACCTATACTTTTATCTTCATAAGTTTAATTTCATGGTATTCTGCAGATAATCGCGAAAGTTCTAGTTTTTTCATAACCAATCGTCACAATTCATATGCGTGATTTCTTTCCTCAGACGTGTTTGGAAATAAATGAGTACAAGAATTTTGTAATCATATATTTTTTTTAAGAAAAAGATAGTCATTTTGAAAAATCAGGTTCCATATTTTTCACCATAATAGAGAATTTGCAAGTTTTCTCTCATTTCTAACAAATCGTTTTGCTTACATTATCTTCTGCTTCCTGATAGATTTGAAAATGAATGAGAACAAGCGTATTTGTAAAGTTTATGCAATATAACGCAAATTTGCATGCGAGCATTTCATATTTGCACATGTAATTCAAGTTTCTAGACGTCTGAACTACAACGCAAATGATCTACTGTAGAATTTTTGTTTGCGAATGCAATCACAATCATTTGCATTAGACTTCTTAAATTTTTTTTCCAAAATAGCTCTAATGATAAAACTTACTATGCTCCATGAAATCTTTGGAATTCAAGATTTCGAAATCTTTGTTGCTCTTGCTTGTGTAAGGCAAGTAAAATGAATGCAAAATTTTTTTCGAGAAAAAATAAAATTCATTCGTGAATTTGATTGGATTTTTGAAAATATACTAAAGTACCTATACTTTGATCTTCATAAGTTTAATTTCATGTTATTCTCCAGATAATCGCGAAAGTTCTAGTTTTTTCATAACCAATCGTCACAATTCATATGCGTGGTTTCTTTTCTCAGTATTGACGTGTTTGGAAATAAATGAGTACAAGAATTTTGTAATCATATATTTTTTTTAAGAAAAAAATACAGTCATTTTGAAAAATCAGGTTCCATATTTTTCACCATAATAGAGAATTTGCAAGTTTTCTCTCATTTCTAACAAATCGTTTTGCTTGCATTATCTTCTGCTTCCTGATAGATTTGAAAATGAATGAGAACAAGCGTATTTGTAAAGTTTATGCAATATAACGCAAATTTGCATGCGAGCATTTCATATTTGCACATGTAATTCAAGTTTCTAGACGTCTGAACTACAACGCAAATGATCTACTGTAGAATTTTTGTTTGTGAATGCAATCACAATCATTTGCAATAGACTTCTTAAATTTGTTTTCCAAAATAGCTCTAATGATAAAACTTACTATGCTCCATGAAATCTTTGGAATTCAAGATATCGAAATCTTTGTTGCTCCCGCTTGTGTAAGGCAAGTAAAATGAATGCAAAATTTTTTTCGAGAAAAAATAAAATTCATTCGTGAATTTGATTGGATTTTTGAAAATATACTAAAGTACCTATACTTTTATCTTCATAAGTTTAATTTCATGGTATTCTGCAGATAATCGCGATGTGGTATCCAGATAATAGTACAAAATTCACGTAATAGGGGCTGTTGGAAGGGTACCACACACCTACTTAGTTCCAAGGACCGACATATGACGAGACTGGAATGTTACCCGCAGAAGCTATTCAAGGGCCACACAAACTTAGCATAGTAAGAAAAGGGACAATGTAATTTCAAGACACAGAGGGTTTGAAAGGGCAGCAATGACATTGTAAACATTTAATGGACAGGGACCCTTCAAAGGGTAAGACAGACCCATTTAGTTCCCGGGACATTGTATGTTACTTTAGAACTTCGCTCATTTTTACAAAGGGGCTGTCGGAAGGGTCGCACACACATCTACCTAGTATCTAATGAATAAGGGCTATCGAAACCTACATGGGCTGACACGCTAGATCTAGGGATATTGTCAAAATGGGCAGAGTACAAAATTCACCTAATAGGGGCTGTCGGAAGGGTACCACACACCTACTTAGTTCCAAGGACCGACATATGACGAGACTGGAATGTTACCCGCAGAAGCTATTCAAGGGCCACACAAACTTAGCATAGTAAGAAAAGGGATAATGTAATTTCAAGACACAGAGGGTTTGAAAGGGCAGCAATGACATTGTAAACATTTAATGGACAGGGACCCTCCAAAGGGTAAGACAGACCCATTTAGTTCCCGGGACATTGTATGTTACTTTAGAACTTCGCTCATTTTTACAAAGGGGCTGTCAGAAGGGTCGCACACACATCTCACGAATAAGGGCTCCTGAAAAGGTAGCATGAACCTATGTAGTTCCAAGTATCTACATGGGCTGGGACCCTAGAAAATATGTAAAGGGTCTTAAAAAACCTAAACAGAGTCGAGCATGCTGAGAATACGGGCAAAGCATAATTTTGAGACGTAGGGTCTTTGAAATGGTAACTTGGACTTACTTAGTCCATGGGACATTGAAAAAATAGGCCGGTATATAAATGTCACGTACAGGGGCTCCCGAAAGAGTAACAACTCTATTCGAGTTCGAGGGATATTGTGAAAATGGGCAGGGTACAAAATTCACTTAATAGGGGCTGATGGAAGGGTCGCACACACACACCTACGTAGTATCTAATGAATAAGGGCTATCGAAACCTACATGAGCTGGGACCCTAGTTCCAGGGATACCGTAAAAATGGGTAGAGTACAAAATTCACCTAATAGGGGCTGTCGGAAGGGTCGCACACACATCTACCTAATATCTAATGAATAAGGGCTATCGAAACCTACATGGGCTGGGACGCTAGATCTAGGGATATTGTCAAAATGGGCAGAGTACAAAATTCACGTAATAGGGGCTGTCGGAAGGGTACCACACACCTACTTAGTTCCAAGGACCGACATATGACGAGACTGGAATGTTACCCGCAGAAGCTATTCAAGGGCCACACAAACTTAGCATAGTAAGAAAAGGGACAATGTAATTTCAAGACACAGAGGGTTTGAAAGGGCAGCAATGACATTGTAAACATTTAATGGACAGGGACCCTTCAAAGGGTAAGACAGACCCATTTAGTTCCCGGGACATTGTATGTTACTTTAGAACTTCGCTCATTTTTACAAAGGGGCTGTCGGAAGGGTCGCACACACATCTACCTAGTATCTAATGAATAAGGGCTATCGAAACCTACATGGGCTGACACGCTAGATCTAGGGATATTGTCAAAATGGGCAGAGTACAAAATTCACCTAATAGGGGCTGTCGGAAGGGTACCACACACCTACTTAGTTCCAAGGACCGACATATGACGAGACTGGAATGTTACCCGCAGAAGCTATTCAAGGGCCACACAAACTTAGCATAGTAAGAAAAGGGATAATGTAATTTCAAGACACAGAGGGTTTGAAAGGGCAGCAATGACATTGTAAACATTTAATGGACAGGGACCCTCCAAAGGGTAAGAGACAGACCCATTTAGTTCCCGGGACATTGTATGTTACTTTAGAACTTCGCTCATTTTTACAAAGGGGCTGTCAGAAGGGTCGCACACACATCTCACGAATAAGGGCTCCTGAAAAGGTAGCATGAACCTATGTAGTTCCAAGTATCTACATGGGCTGGGACCCTAGAAAATATGTAAAGGGTCTTAAAAAACCTAAACAGAGTCGAGCATGCTGAGAATACGGGCAAAGCATAATTTTGAGACGTAGGGTCTTTGAAATGGTAACTTGGACTTACTTAGTCCATGGGACATTGAAAAAATAGGCCGGTATATAAATGTCACGTACAGGGGCTCCCGAAAGAGTAACAACTCTATTCGAGTTCGAGGGATATTGTGAAAATGGGCAGGGTACAAAATTCACTTAATAGGGGCTGATGGAAGGGTCGCACACACACACCTACGTAGTATCTAATGAATAAGGGCTATCGAAACCTACATGAGCTGGGACCCTAGTTCCAGGGATACCGTAAAAATGGGCAGAGTACAAAATTCACCTAATAGGGGCTGTCGGAAGGGTCGCACACACATCTACCTAATATCTAATGAATAAGGGCTATCGAAACCTACATGGGCTGGGACGCTAGATCTAGGGATATTGTCAAAATGGGCAGAGTACAAAATTCACGTAATAGGGGCTGTCGGAAGGGTACCACACACCTACTTAGTTCCAAGGACCGACATATGACGAGACTGGAATGTTACCCGCAGAAGCTATTCAAGGGCCACACAAACTTAGCATAGTAAGAAAAGGGACAATGTAATTTCAAGACACAGAGGGTTTGAAAGGGCAGCAATGACATTGTAAACATTTAATGGACAGGGACCCTCCAAAGGGTAAGACAGACCCATTTAGTTCCCGGGACACTATGTTACTTTAGAACTTCGCTCATTTTTACAAAGGGGCTGTCGGAAGGGTCGCACACACATCTACCTAGTATCTAATGAATAAGGGCTATCGAAACCTACATGGGCTGGGACGCTAGATCTAGGGATATTGTCAAAATGGGCAGAGTACAAAATTCACGTAATAGGGGCTGTGGGAAGGGTACCACACACCTACTTAGTTCCAAGGACCGACATATGACGAGACTGGAATGTTACCCGCAGAAGCTATTCAAAAGGCCACACAAACTTAGCATAGTAAGAAAAGGGACAATGTAATTTCAAGACACAGAGGGTTTGAAAGGGCAGCAATGACATTGTAAACATTTAATGGACAGGGACCCTTCAAAGGGTAAGACAGACCCATTTAGTTTCCGGGACATTGTATGTTACTTTAGAACTTCGCTCATTTTTACAAAGGGGCTGTCGGAAGGGTCGCACACACATCTACCTAGTATCTAATGAATAAGGGCTATCGAAACCTACATGGGCTGACACGCTAGATCTAGGGATATTGTCAAAATGGGCAGAGTACAAAATTCACCTAATAGGGGCTGTCGGAAGGGTACCACACACCTACTTAGTTCCAAGGACCGACATATGACGAGACTGGAATGTTACCCGCAGAAGCTATTCAAGGGCCACACAAACTTAGCATAGTAAGAAAAGGGACAATGTAATTTCAAGACACAGAGGGTTTGAAAGGGCAGCAATGACATTGTAAACATTTAATGGACAGGGACCCTCCAAAGGGTAAGACCTTTAGACCGTAAGACCATTTAGTTCCCGGGACACTATGTTACTTTAGAACTTCGCTCATTTTTACAAAGGGGCTGTCAGAAGGGTCGCACACACATCTCATGAAAAAGTGCTCCTGAAAAGATAGCATGAACCTATGTAGTTCCAAGTATCTTCTACATGGGCTGGGACCCTAGAAAATATGTAAAGGGTCTTAAAAAACCTAAACAGAGTCGAGCATGCTGAGAATACGGGCAAAGCATAATTTTGAGACGTAGGGTCTTTGAAATGGTAACTTGGACTTACTTAGTCCATGGGACATTGAAAAAATAGGCCGGTATATAAATGTCACGTACAGGGGCTCCCGAAAGAGTAACAACTCTATTTAGTTCGAGGGATATTGTGAAAATGGGCAGGGTACAAAATTCACTTAATAGGGGCTGATGGAAGGGTCGCACACACACACCTACGTAGTATCTAATGAATAAGGGCTATCGAAACCTACATGAGCTGGGACCCTAGTTCCAGGGATACCGTAAAAATGGGCAGAGTACAAAATTCACCTAATAGGGGCTGTCGGAAGGGTCGCACACACATCTACCTAATATCTAATGAATAAGGGCTATCGAAACCTACATGGGCTGGGACGCTAGATCTAGGGATATTGTCAAAATGGGCAGAGTACAAAATTCACGTAATAGGGGCTGTCGGAAGGGTACCACACACCTACTTAGTTCCAAGGACCGACATATGACGAGACTGGAATGTTACCCGCAGAAGCTATTCAAGGGCCACACAAACTTAGCATAGTAAGAAAAGGGACAATGTAATTTCAAGACACAGAGGGTTTGAAAGGGCAGCAATGACATTGTAAACATTTAATGGACAGGGACCCTCCAAAGGGTAAGACAGACCCATTTAGTTCCCGGGACACTATGTTACTTTAGAACTTCGCTCATTTTTACAAAGGGGCTGTCGGAAGGGTCGCACACACATCTACCTAGTATCTAATGAATAAGGGCTATCGAAACCTACATGGGCTGGGACGCTAGATCTAGGGATATTGTCAAAATGGGCAGAGTACAAAATTCACGTAATAGGGGCTGTGGGAAGGGTACCACACACCTACTTAGTTCCAAGGACCGACATATGACGAGACTGGAATGTTACCCGCAGAAGCTATTCAAAAGGCCACACAAACTTAGCATAGTAAGAAAAGGGACAATGTAATTTCAAGACACAGAGGGTTTGAAAGGGCAGCAATGACATTGTAAACATTTAATGGACAGGGACCCTTCAAAGGGTAAGACAGACCCATTTAGTTTCCGGGACATTGTATGTTACTTTAGAACTTCGCTCATTTTTACAAAGGGGCTGTCGGAAGGGTCGCACACACATCTACCTAGTATCTAATGAATAAGGGCTATCGAAACCTACATGGGCTGACACGCTAGATCTAGGGATATTGTCAAAATGGGCAGAGTACAAAATTCACCTAATAGGGGCTGTCGGAAGGGTACCACACACCTACTTAGTTCCAAGGACCGACATATGACGAGACTGGAATGTTACCCGCAGAAGCTATTCAAGGGCCACACAAACTTAGCATAGTAAGAAAAGGGACAATGTAATTTCAAGACACAGAGGGTTTGAAAGGGCAGCAATGACATTGTAAACATTTAATGGACAGGGACCCTCCAAAGGGTAAGACCTTTAGACCGTAAGACCATTTAGTTCCCGGGACACTATGTTACTTTAGAACTTCGCTCATTTTTACAAAGGGGCTGTCAGAAGGGTCGCACACACATCTCATGAAAAAGTGCTCCTGAAAAGATAGCATGAACCTATGTAGTTCCAAGTATCTTCTACATGGGCTGGGACCCTAGAAAATATGTAAAGGGTCTTAAAAAACCTAAACAGAGTCGAGCATGCTGAGAATACGGGCAAAGCATAATTTTGAGACGTAGGGTCTTTGAAATGGTAACTTGGACTTACTTAGTCCATGGGACATTGAAAAAATAGGCCGGTATATAAATGTCACGTACAGGGGCTCCCGAAAGAGTAACAACTCTATTTAGTTCGAGGGATATTGTGAAAATGGGCAGGGTACAAAATTCACTTAATAGGGGCTGATGGAAGGGTCGCACACACACACCTACGTAGTATCTAATGAATAAGGGCTATCGAAACCTACATGAGCTGGGACCCTAGTTCCAGGGATACCGTAAAAATGGGCAGAGTACAAAATTCACCTAATAGGGGCTGTCGGAAGGGTCGCACACACATCTACCTAATATCTAATGAATAAGGGCTATCGAAACCTACATGGGCTGGGACGCTAGATCTAGGGATATTGTCAAAATGGGCAGAGTACAAAATTCACGTAATAGGGGCTGTCGGAAGGGTACCACACACCTACTTAGTTCCAAGGACCGACATATGACGAGACTGGAATGTTACCCGCAGAAGCTATTCAAGGGCCACACAAACTTAGCATAGTAAGAAAAGGGACAATGTAATTTCAAGACACAGAGGGTTTGAAAGGGCAGCAATGACATTGTAAACATTTAATGGACAGGGACCCTCCAAAGGGTAAGACAGACCCATTTAGTTCCCGGGACACTATGTTACTTTAGAACTTCGCTCATTTTTACAAAGGGGCTGTCGGAAGGGTCGCACACACATCTACCTAGTATCTAATGAATAAGGGCTATCGAAACCTACATGGGCTGGGACGCTAGATCTAGGGATATTGTCAAAATGGGCAGAGTACAAAATTCACGTAATAGGGGCTGTGGGAAGGGTACCACACACCTACTTAGTTCCAAGGACCGACATATGACGAGACTGGAATGTTACCCGCAGAAGCTATTCAAAAGGCCACACAAACTTAGCATAGTAAGAAAAGGGACAATGTAATTTCAAGACACAGAGGGTTTGAAAGGGCAGCAATGACATTGTAAACATTTAATGGACAGGGACCCTTCAAAGGGTAAGACAGACCCATTTAGTTTCCGGGACATTGTATGTTACTTTAGAACTTCGCTCATTTTTACAAAGGGGCTGTCGGAAGGGTCGCACACACATCTACCTAGTATCTAATGAATAAGGGCTATCGAAACCTACATGGGCTGACACGCTAGATCTAGGGATATTGTCAAAATGGGCAGAGTACAAAATTCACCTAATAGGGGCTGTCGGAAGGGTACCACACACCTACTTAGTTCCAAGGACCGACATATGACGAGACTGGAATGTTACCCGCAGAAGCTATTCAAGGGCCACACAAACTTAGCATAGTAAGAAAAGGGACAATGTAATTTCAAGACACAGAGGGTTTGAAAGGGCAGCAATGACATTGTAAACATTTAATGGACAGGGACCCTCCAAAGGGTAAGACCTTTAGACCGTAAGACCATTTAGTTCCCGGGACACTATGTTACTTTAGAACTTCGCTCATTTTTACAAAGGGGCTGTCAGAAGGGTCGCACACACATCTCATGAAAAAGTGCTCCTGAAAAGATAGCATGAACCTATGTAGTTCCAAGTATCTTCTACATGGGCTGGGACCCTAGAAAATATGTAAAGGGTCTTAAAAAACCTAAACAGAGTCGAGCATGCTGAGAATACGGGCAAAGCATAATTTTGAGACGTAGGGTCTTTGAAATGGTAACTTGGACTTACTTAGTCCATGGGACATTGAAAAAATAGGCCGGTATATAAATGTCACGTACAGGGGCTCCCGAAAGAGTAACAACTCTATTTAGTTCGAGGGATATTGTGAAAATGGGCAGGGTACAAAATTCACTTAATAGGGGCTGATGGAAGGGTCGCACACACACACCTACGTAGTATCTAATGAATAAGGGCTATCGAAACCTACATGAGCTGGGACCCTAGTTCCAGGGATACCGTAAAAATGGGCAGAGTACAAAATTCACCTAATAGGGGCTGTCGGAAGGGTCGCACACACATCTACCTAATATCTAATGAATAAGGGCTATCGAAACCTACATGGGCTGGGACGCTAGATCTAGGGATATTGTCAAAATGGGCCAAGTACAAAATTCACATAGAAAGGGGCTGTCGGAAGGGTCGCACACACACAACTACTTGGTATCTCATGAATAAGGGCACCTGTAAAAGTTGGCATAAACCTATGTAGTTCTAAGTATCTACATGGGCCCTAGAAAATATGTAAAGGGTCTTAAAAAAATCTAGACAGAGTCGAGCATGCTGACAATACGGGCAAAGCATAATTTCGAGACTTAGGGTCTTTGAAATAACGAATTGGAGTTACCAGTGCATGGGACATTGAAAAAATAGGCCGGTATATAAATGTCACGTACAGGGGCTCCCGAAATTGTAACAACTCTATTTAGTTCCAGGGATATTGTAAAAATGGGCAGAGTACAAAATTCACTTAATAGGGGCTGTTGGTTGGGTTGCACACACACACCTACGTAGTAGCCCATGAATAAGGGCTCTTGGAAGGGTAGCATGAACCTACTTAGTTCTAAGTTCCTATATGGGACCCTAGTTCCAGAGATATTCTAAAAATGGGCAAAGTACAAAATTCACATAGAAAGGGGCTGTTGGAAGGGTCGCACACATACCTACCTAGTATCTAATGAATAAGGGCTATCGAAACCTACATGGACTGGGACCCTAGTTCCAGGGATACCGTAAAAATGGGCAGAGTACAAAATTCACCTAATAGGGGCTGTCGGAAGGGTCGCACACACACCTACCTAGTATCTAATGAATAAGGGCTATCGAAACCTACATGGGCTGACACGCTAGATCTAGGGATATTGTCAAAATGGGCAGAGTACAAAATTCACCTAATAGGGGCTGTCGGAAGGGTACCACACTCCTACTTAGTTCCAAGGACCGACATATGACGAGACTGGAATGTTACCCGCAGAAGCTATTCAAGGGCCACACAAACTTAGCATAGTAAGAAAAGGGACAATGTAATTTCAAGACACAGAGGGTTTGAAAGGGCAGCAATGACATTGTAAACATTTAATGGACAGGGACCCTCCAAAGGGTAAGACCTTTAGACCGTAAGACCATTTAGTTCCCGGGACACTATGTTACTTTAGAACTTCGCTCATTTTTACAAAGGGGCTGTCAGAAGGGTCGCACACACATCTCATGAATAAGGGCTCCTGAAAAGGTAGCATGAACCTATGTAGTTCCAAGTATCTACATGGGCTGGGACCCTAGAAAATATGTAAAGGGTCTTAAAAAACCTAAACAGAGTCGAGCATGCTGAGAATACGGGCAAAGCATAATTTTGAGACGTAGGGTCTTTGAAATGGTAACTTGGACTTACTTAGTCCATGGGACATTGAAAAAATAGGCCGGTATATAAATGTCACGTACAGGGGGCTCCCGAAAGAGTAACAACTCTAATTAGTTCGAAGGATATTGTGAAAATGGGCAGGGTACAAAATTCACTTAATAGGGGCTGATGGAAGGGTCGCACACACACACCTACGTAGTATCTAATGAATAAGGGCTATCGAAACCTACATGAGCTGGGACCCTAGTTCCAGGGATACCGTAAAAATGGGCAGAGTACAAAATTCACCTAATAGGGGCTGTCGGAAGGGTCGCACACACATCTACCTAATATCTAATGAATAAGGGCTATCGAAACCTACATGGGCTGGGACGCTAGATCTAGGGATATTGTCAAAATGGGCCAAGTACAAAATTCACATAGAAAGGGGCTGTCGGAAGGGTCGCACACACACAACTACTTGGTATCTCATGAATAAGGGCACCTGTAAAAGTTGGCATAAACCTATGTAGTTCTAAGTATCTACATGGGCCCTAGAAAATATGTAAAGGGTCTTAAAAAAATCTAGACAGAGTCGAGCATGCTGACAATACGGGCAAAGCATAATTTCGAGACTTAGGGTCTTTGAAATAACGAATTGGAGTTACCAGTGCATGGGACATTGAAAAAATAGGCCGGTATATAAATGTCACGTACAGGGGCTCCCGAAATTGTAACAACTCTATTTAGTTCCAGGGATATTGTAAAAATGGGCAGAGTACAAAATTCACTTAATAGGGGCTGTTGGTTGGGTTGCACACACACACCTACGTAGTAGCCCATGAATAAGGGCTCTTGGAAGGGTAGCATGAACCTACTTAGTTCTAAGTTCCTATATGGGACCCTAGTTCCAGAGATATTCTAAAAATGGGCAAAGTACAAAATTCACATAGAAAGGGGCTGTTGGAAGGGTCGCACACATACCTACCTAGTATCTAATGAATAAGGGCTATCGAAACCTACATGGACTGGGACCCTAGTTCCAGGGATACCGTAAAAATGGGCAGAGTACAAAATTCACCTAATAGGGGCTGTCGGAAGGGTCGCACACACACCTACCTAGTATCTAATGAATAAGGGCTATCGAAACCTACATGGGCTGACACGCTAGATCTAGGGATATTGTCAAAATGGGCAGAGTACAAAATTCACCTAATAGGGGCTGTCGGAAGGGTACCACACTCCTACTTAGTTCCAAGGACCGACATATGACGAGACTGGAATGTTACCCGCAGAAGCTATTCAAGGGCCACACAAACTTAGCATAGTAAGAAAAGGGACAATGTAATTTCAAGACACAGAGGGTTTGAAAGGGCAGCAATGACATTGTAAACATTTAATGGACAGGGACCCTCCAAAGGGTAAGACCTTTAGACCGTAAGACCATTTAGTTCCCGGGACACTATGTTACTTTAGAACTTCGCTCATTTTTACAAAGGGGCTGTCAGAAGGGTCGCACACACATCTCATGAATAAGGGCTCCTGAAAAGGTAGCATGAACCTATGTAGTTCCAAGTATCTACATGGGCTGGGACCCTAGAAAATATGTAAAGGGTCTTAAAAAACCTAAACAGAGTCGAGCATGCTGAGAATACGGGCAAAGCATAATTTTGAGACGTAGGGTCTTTGAAATGGTAACTTGGACTTACTTAGTCCATGGGACATTGAAAAAATAGGCCGGTATATAAATGTCACGTACAGGGGGCTCCCGAAAGAGTAACAACTCTAATTAGTTCGAAGGATATTGTGAAAATGGGCAGGGTACAAAATTCACTTAATAGGGGCTGATGGAAGGGTCGCACACACACACCTACGTAGTATCTAATGAATAAGGGCTATCGAAACCTACATGAGCTGGGACCCTAGTTCCAGGGATACCGTAAAAATGGGCAGAGTACAAAATTCACCTAATAGGGGCTGTCGGAAGGGTCGCACACACATCTACCTAATATCTAATGAATAAGGGCTATCGAAACCTACATGGGCTGGGACGCTAGATCTAGGGATATTGTCAAAATGGGCCAAGTACAAAATTCACATAGAAAGGGGCTGTCGGAAGGGTCGCACACACACAACTACTTGGTATCTCATGAATAAGGGCACCTGTAAAAGTTGGCATAAACCTATGTAGTTCTAAGTATCTACATGGGCCCTAGAAAATATGTAAAGGGTCTTAAAAAAATCTAGACAGAGTCGAGCATGCTGACAATACGGGCAAAGCATAATTTCGAGACTTAGGGTCTTTGAAATAACGAATTGGAGTTACCAGTGCATGGGACATTGAAAAAATAGGCCGGTATATAAATGTCACGTACAGGGGCTCCCGAAATTGTAACAACTCTATTTAGTTCCAGGGATATTGTAAAAATGGGCAGAGTACAAAATTCACTTAATAGGGGCTGTTGGTTGGGTTGCACACACACACCTACGTAGTAGCCCATGAATAAGGGCTCTTGGAAGGGTAGCATGAACCTACTTAGTTCTAAGTTCCTATATGGGACCCTAGTTCCAGAGATATTCTAAAAATGGGCAAAGTACAAAATTCACATAGAAAGGGGCTGTTGGAAGGGTCGCACACATACCTACCTAGTATCTAATGAATAAGGGCTATCGAAACCTACATGGACTGGGACCCTAGTTCCAGGGATACCGTAAAAATGGGCAGAGTACAAAATTCACCTAATAGGGGCTGTCGGAAGGGTCGCACACACACCTACCTAGTATCTAATGAATAAGGGCTATCGAAACCTACATGGGCTGACACGCTAGATCTAGGGATATTGTCAAAATGGGCAGAGTACAAAATTCACCTAATAGGGGCTGTCGGAAGGGTACCACACTCCTACTTAGTTCCAAGGACCGACATATGACGAGACTGGAATGTTACCCGCAGAAGCTATTCAAGGGCCACACAAACTTAGCATAGTAAGAAAAGGGACAATGTAATTTCAAGACACAGAGGGTTTGAAAGGGCAGCAATGACATTGTAAACATTTAATGGACAGGGACCCTCCAAAGGGTAAGACAGACCCATTTAGTTCCCGGGACACTATGTTACTTTAGAACTTCGCTCATTTTTACAAAGGGGCTGTCAGAAGGGTCGCACACACATCTCATGAAAAAGTGCTCCTGAAAAGATAGCATGAACCTATGTAGTTCCAAGTATCTTCTACATGGGCTGGGACCCTAGAAAATATGTAAAGGGTCTTAAAAAACCTAAACAGAGTCGAGCATGCTGAGAATACGGGCAAAGCATAATTTTGAGACGTAGGGTCTTTGAAATGGTAACTTGGACTTACTTAGTCCATGGGACATTGAAAAAATAGGCCGGTATATAAATGTCACGTACAGGGGCTCCCGAAAGAGTAACAACTCTATTTAGTTCGAGGGATATTGTGAAAATGGGCAGGGTACAAAATTCACTTAATAGGGGCTGATGGAAGGGTCGCACACACACACCTACGTAGTATGTAATGAATAAGGGCTATCGAAACCTACATGGGCTGGGACCCTAGTTCCAGGGATACCGTAAAAATGGGCAGAGTACAAAATTCACCTAATAGGGGCTGTCGGAAGGGTCGCACACACACCTACCTAGTATCTAATGAATAAGGGCTATCGAAACCTACATGGGCTGACACGCTAGATCTAGGGATATTGTCAAAATGGGCAGAGTACAAAATTCACCTAATAGGGGCTGTCGGAAGGGTACCACACTCCTACTTAGTTCCAAGGACCGACATATGACGAGACTGGAATGTTACCCGCAGAAGCTATTCAAGGGCCACACAAACTTAGCATAGTAAGAAAAGGGACAATGTAATTTCAAGACACAGAGGGTTTGAAAGGGCAGCAATGACATTGTAAACATTTAATGGACAGGGACCCTCCAAAGGGTAAGACCTTTAGACCGTAAGACCATTTAGTTCCCGGGACACTATGTTACTTTAGAACTTCGCTCATTTTTACAAAGGGGCTGTCAGAAGGGTCGCACACACATCTCATGAATAAGGGCTCCTGAAAAGGTAGCATGAACCTATGTAGTTCCAAGTATCTACATGGGCTGGGACCCTAGAAAATATGTAAAGGGTCTTAAAAAACCTAAACAGAGTCGAGCATGCTGAGAATACGGGCAAAGCATAATTTCGAGACGTAGGGTCTTTGAAATGGTAACTTGGACTTACTTAGTCCATGGGACATTGAAAAAATAGGCCGGTATATAAATGTCACGTACAGGGGGCTCCCGAAAGAGTAACAACTCTATTTAGTTCGAAGGATATTGTGAAAATGGGCAGGGTACAAAATTCACTTAATAGGGGCTGATGGAAGGGTCGCACACACACACCTACGTAGTATCTAATGAATAAGGGCTATCGAAACCTACATGAGCTGGGACCCTAGTTCCAGGGATATTGTCAAAATGGGCAGAGTACAAAATTCACCTAATAGGGGCTGTCGGAAGGGTACCACACACCTACTTAGTTCCAAGGACCGACATGACGAGACTGGAATGTTACCCGCAGAAGCTATTCAAGGGCCACACAAACTTAGCATAGTAAGAAAAGGGACAATGTAATTTCAAGATACAGAGGGTTTGAAAGGGCAGCAATGACATTGTAAACATTTAATGGACAGGGACCCTTCAAAGGGTAAGACAGACCCATTTAGTTCCCGGGACATTGTATGTTACTTTAGAACTTCGCTCATTTTTACAAAGGGGCTGTCAGAAGGGTCGCACACACATCTCATGAATAAGGGCTCCTGAAAAGTTAGGATGAACCTATGTAGTTCCAAGTATCTACATGGGCTGTATAGGGGCATAATAGAGGCTGTTGGAAGGGTCGCACACACACACCTACGTAGTATCTCATGAATAAGGGCTCTTGCAAGGGTAGCATGAACCTACTTAGTTCTAAGTGCCTACATGGGCTGGGACCCTAGTTCCAGGGATATTGTAAAAATGGGCAAAGTACAAAATTCACCTAATAGGGGCTGTCGGAAGGGTCGCACACACATCTACCTAGTATCTAATGAATAAGGGCTATCGAAACCTACATGGGCTGACACGCTAGATCTAGGGATATTGTCAAAATGGGCAGAGTATAAAATTCACCTAATAGGGGCTGTCGGAAGGGTACCACACACCTACTTAGTTCCAAGGACCGACATATGACGAGACTGGAATGTTACCCGCAGAAGCTATTCAAGGGCCACACAAACTTAGCATAGTAAGAAAAGGGACAATGTAATTTCAAGACACAGAGGGTTTGAAAGGGCAGCAATGACATTGTAAACATTTAATGGACAGGGACCCTCCAAAGGGTAAGACAGACCCATTTAGTTCCCGGGACACTATGTTACTTTAGAACTTCGCTCATTTTTACAAAGGGGCTGTCAGAAGGGTCGCACACACATCTCATGAATAAGGGCTCCTGAAAAGGTAGCATGAACCTATGTAGTTCCAAGTATCTACATGGGCTGGGACCCTAGAAAATATGTAAAGGGTCTTAAAAAACCTAAACAGAGTCGAGCATGCTGAGAATACGGGCAAAGCATAATTTTGAGACGTAGGGTCTTTGAAATGGTAACTTGGACTTACTTAGTCCATGGGACATTGAAAAAATAGGCCGGTATATAAATGTCACGTACAGGGGCTCCCGAAAGAGTAACAACTCTATTTAGTTCGAGAGATATTGTGAAAATGGGCAGGGTACAAAATTCACTTAATAGGGGCTGATGGAAGGGTCGCACACACACACCTACGTAGTATCTAATGAATAAGGGCTATCGAAACCTACATGAGCTGGGACCCTAGAAAATATGTAAAGGGTCTTAAAAAACCTAAACAGAGTCGAGCATGCTGAGAATACGGGCAAAGCATAATTTTGAGACGTAGGGTCTTTGAAATGGTAACTTGGACTTACTTAGTCCATGGGACATTGAAAAAATAGGCCGGTATATAAATGTCACGTACAGGGGCTCCCGAAAGAGTAACAACTCTATTTAGTTCGAGGGATATTGTGAAAATGGGCAGGGTACAAAATTCACTTAATAGGGGCTGATGGAAGGGTCGCACACACACACCTACGTAGTATCTAATGAATAAGGGCTATCGAAACCTACATGAGCTGGGACCCTAGTTCCAGGGATACCGTAAAAATGGGCAGAGTACAAAATTCACCTAATAGGGGCTGTCGGAAGGGTCGCACACACATCTACCTAATATCTAATGAATAAGGGCTATCGAAACCTACATGGGCTGGGACGATAGATCTAGGGATATTGTCAAAATGGGCAGAGTACAAAATTCACGTAATAGGGGCTGTCGGAAGGGTACCACACACCTACTTAGTTCCAAGGACCGACATATGACGAGACTCGAATGTTACCCGCAGAAGCTATTCAAGGGCCACACAAACTTAGCATAGTAAGAAAAGGGACAATGTAATTTCAAGACACAGAGGGTTTGAAAGGGCAGCAATGACATTGTAAACATTTAATGGACAGGGACCCTTCAAAGGGTAAGACAGACCCATTTAGTTCCCGGGACATTGTATGTTACTTTAGAACTTCGCTCATTTTTACAAAGGGGCTGTCAGAAGGGTCGCACACACATCTCATGAATAAGGGCTCCTGAAAAGGTAGCATGAACCTATGTAGTTCCAAGTATCTACATGGGCTGGGACCCTAGAAAATATGTAAAGGGTCTTAAAAAACCTAGACAGAGTCGAGCATGCTGAGAATACGGGCAAAGCATAATTTCGAGACGTAGGGTCTTTGAAATGGTAACTTGGACTTACTTAGTCCATGGGACATTGAAAAAATAGTCCGGTATATAAACGTCACGTACAGGGGCTCCCGAAAGGGTAACAACTCTATTTAGTTCGAGGGATATTGTAAAAATGGGCAAAGTACAAAATTCACATAGAAAGGGGCTGTCGGAAGGGTCGCACACACACAACTACTTGGTATCTCATGAATAAGGGCTCCTGAAAAGGTAGCATGAACCTATGTAGTTCCAAGTATCTACATGGGCTGGGACCCTAGAAAATATGTAAAGGGTCTTAAAAAAATCTAGACAGAGTCGAGCATGCTGACAATACGGGCAAAGCATAATTTCGAGACGTAGGGTCTTTGAAATAACAAATTGGAGTTACCAGTGCATGGGACATTGAAAAAATAGGCCGGTATATAAATGTCACGTACAGGGGCTCCCGAAAGTGTAACAACTCTATTTAGTTCCAGGGATATTGTAAAAATGGGCAGAGTACAAAATTCACTTAATAGGGGCTGTTGGTTGGGTTGCACACACACACCTACGTAGTAGCCCATGAATAAGGGCTCTTGGAAGGGTAGCATGAACCTACTTAGTTCTAAGTTCCTATATGGGACCCTAGTTCCAGAGATATTCTAAAAATGGGCAAAGTACAAAATTCACATAGAAAGGGGCTGTTGGAAGGGTCGCACACATACCTACCTAGTATCTAATGAATAAGGGCTATCGAAACCTACATGGGCTGGGACCCTAGTTCCAGGGATACCGTAAAAATGGGCAGAGTACAAAATTCACCTAATAGGGGCTGTCGGAAGGGTCGCACACACACCTACCTAGTATCTAATGAATAAAGGCTATCGAAACCTACATGGGCTGACACGCTAGATCTAGGGATATTGTCAAAATGGGCAGAGTACAAAATTCACCTAATAGGGGCTGTCGGAAGGGTACCACACTCCTACTTAGTTCCAAGGACCGACATATGACGAGACTGGAATGTTACCCGCAGAAGCTATTCAAGGGCCACACAAACTTAGCATAGTAAGAAAAGGGACAATGTAATTTGAAGACACAGAGGGTTTGAAAGGGCAGCAATGACATTGTAAACATTTAATGGACAGGGACCCTCCAAAGGGTAAGACAGACCCATTTAGTTCCCGGGACACTATGTTACTTTAGAACTTCGCTCATTTTTACAAAGGGGCTGTCAGAAGGGTCGCACACACATCTCATGAATAAGGGCTCCTGAAAAGTTAGCATGAACCTATGTAGTTCCAAGTATCTACATGGGCTGTATAGGGGCATAATAGAGGCTGTTGGAAGGGTCGCACACACACACCTACGTAGTATCTCATGAATAAGGGCTCTTGGAAGGGTATCATGAACCTACTTAGTTCTAAGTGCCTACATGGGCTGGGACCCTAGTTCCAGGGTTATTGTAAAAATGGGCAAAGTACAAAATTCACCTAATAGGGGCTGTCGGAAGGGTCGCACACACATCTACCTAGTATCTAATGAATAAGGGCTATCGAAACCTACATGGGCTGGGACCCTAGTTCCAGGGATACCGTAAAAATGGGCAGAGTACAAAATTCACCTAATAGGGGCTGTCGGAAGGGTCGCACACTACCTAGTATCTAATGAATAAGGGCTATCGAAACCTACATGGGCTGACACGCTAGGTCTAGGGATATTGTCAAAATGGGCAGAGTACAAAATTCACCTAATAGGGGCTGTCGGAAGGGTACCACACACCTACTTAGTTCCAAGGACCGACATATGACGAGACTGGAATGTTACCCGCAGAAGCTATTCAAGGGCCACACAAACTTAGCATAGTAAGAAAAGGGACAATGTAATTTCAAGACACAGAGGGTTTGAAAGGGCAGCAATGACATTGTAAACATTTAATGGACAGGGACCCTCCAAAGGGTAAGACAGACCCATTTAGTTCCCGGGACACTATGTTACTTTAGAACTTCGCTCATTTTTACAAAGGGGCTGTCAGAAGGGTCGCACACACATCTCATGAATAAGGGCTCCTGAAAAGGTAGCATGAACCTATGTAGTTCCAAGTATCTACATGGGCTGGGACCCTAGAAAATATGTAAAGGGTCTTAAAAAACCTAAACAGAGTCGAGCATGCTGAGAATACGGGCAAAGCATAATTTTGAGACGTAGGGTCTTTGAAATGGACTTACTTAGTCCATGGGACATTGAAAAAATAGGCCGGTATATAAATGTTACGTACAGGGGCTCCCGAAAGAGTAACAACTCTATTTAGTTCGAGGGATATTGTGAAAATGGGCAGGGTACAAAATTCACTTAATAGGGGCTGATGGAAGGGTCGCACACACACACCTACGTAGTATCTAATGAATAAGGGCTATCGAAACCTACATGGGCTGGGACCCTAGTTCCAGGGATACCGTAAAAATGGGCAGAGTACAAAATTCACCTAATAGGGACTGTCGGAAGGGTCGCACACACATCTACTTAATATCTAATGAATAAGGGCTATCGAAACCTACATGGGCTGGGACGATAGATCTAGGGATATTGTCAAAATGGGCAGAGTACAATATTCCCGTAATAGGGGCTGTCGGAAGGGTACCACACACCTACTTAGTTCCAAGGACCGACATATGACGAGACTGGAATGTTACCCGCAGAAGCTATTCAAGGGCCACACAAACTTAGCATAGTAAGAAAAGGGACAATGTAATTTCAAGACACAGAGGGTTTGAAAGGGCAGCAATGACATTGTAAACATTTAATGGACAGGGACCCTTCAAAGGGTAAGACAGACCCATTTAGTTCCCGGGACATTGTATGTTACTTTAGAACTTCGCTCATTTTTACAAAGGGGCTGTCAGAAGGGTCGCACACACATCTCATGAATAAGGGCTCCTGAAAAGTTAGCATGAACCTATGTAGTTCCAAGTATCTACATGGGCTGTATAGGGGCATAATAGAGGCTGTTGGAAGGGTCGCACACACACACCTACGTAGTATCTCATGAATAAGGGCTCTTGGAAGGGTAGCATGAACCTACTTAGTTCTAAGTGCCTACATGGGCTGGGACCCTAGTTCCAGGGATATTGTAAAAATGGGCAAAGTACAAAATTCACATAGAAAGGGGCTGTCGGAAGGGTCGCACACACACAACTACTTGGTATCTCATGAATAAGGGCACCTGTAAAAGTTGGCATAAACCTATGTAGTTCTAAGTATCTACATGGGCCCTAGAAAATATGTAAAGGGTCTTAAAAAAATCTAGACAGAGTCGAGCATGCTGACAATACGGGCAAAGCATAATTTCGAGACGTAGGGTCTTTGAAATAACAAATTGGAGTTACCAGTGCATGGGACATTGAAAAAATAGGCCGGTATATAAATGTCACGTACAGGGGCTCCCGAAAGGGTAACAACTCTATTTAGTTCCAGGGATATTGTAAAAATGGGCAGAGTACAAAATTCACTTAATAGGGGCTGATGGAAGGGTCGCACACACACACCTACGTAGTAGCCCATGAATAAGGGCTCTTGGAAGGGTAGCATGAACCTACTTAGTTCTAAGTTCCTATATGGGACCCTAGTTCCAGAGATATTCTAAAAATGGGCAAAGTACAAAATTCACATAGAAAGGGGCTGTTGGAAGGGTCGCACACATACCTACCTAGTATCTAATGAATAAGGGCTATCGAAACCTACATGAGCTGGGACCCTAGTTCCAGGGATACCGTAAAAATGGGCAGAGTACAAAATTCACCTAATAGGGGCTGTCGGAAGGGTCGCACACACACCTACCTAGTATCTAATGAATAAGGGCTATCGAAACCTACATGGGCTGACACGCTAGATCTAGGGATATTGTCAAAATGGGCAGAGTACAAAATTCACCTAATAGGGGCTGTCGGAAGGGTACCACACTCCTACTTAGTTCCAAGGACCGACATATGACGAGACTGGAATGTTACCCGCAGAAGCTATTCAAGGGCCACACAAACTTAGCATAGTAAGAAAAGGGACAATGTAATTTCAAGACACAGAGGGTTTGAAAGGGCAGCAATGACATTGTAAACATTTAATGGACAGGGACCCTCCAAAGGGTAAGACAGACCCATTTAGTTCCCGGGACACTATGTTACTTTAGAACTTCGCTCATTTTTACAAAGGGGCTGTCAGAAGGGTCGCACACACATCTCATGAATAAGGGCTCCTGAAAAGGTAGCATGAACCTATGTAGTTCCAAGTATCTACATGGGCTGGGACCCTAGAAAATATGTAAAGGGTCTTAAAAAACCTAAACAGAGTCGAGCATGCTGAGAATACGGGCAAAGCATAATTTTGAGACGTAGGGTCTTTGAAATGGTAACTTGGACTTACTTAGTCCATGGGACATTGAAAAAATAGGCCGGTATATAAATGTCACGTACAGGGGCTCCCGAAAGAGTAACAACTCTATTTAGTTCGAGGGATATTGTGAAAATGGGCAGGGTACAAAATTCACTTAATAGGGGATGATGGAAGGGTCGCACACACACACCTACGTAGTATCTAATGAATAAGGGCTATCGAAACCTACATGAGCTGGGACCCTAGTTCCAGGGATACCGTAAAAATGGGCAGAGTACAAAATTCACCTAATAGGGGCTGTCGGAAGGGTCGCACACACATCTACTTAATATCTAATGAATAAGGGCTATCGAAACCTACATGGGCTGGGACGATAGATCTAGGGATATTGTCAAAATGGGCAGAGTACAAAATTCACGTAATAGGGGCTGTCGGAAGGGTACCACACACCTACTTAGTTCCAAGGACCGACATATGACGAGACTGGAATGTTACCCGCAGAAGCTATTCAAGGGCCACACAAACTTAGCATAGTAAGAAAAGGGACAATGTAATTTCAAGACACAGAGGGTTTGAAAGGGCAGCAATGACATTGTAAACATTTAATGGACAGGGACCCTTCAAAGGGTAAGACAGACCCATTTAGTTCCCGGGACATTGTATGTTACTTTAGAACTTCGCTCATTTTTACAAAGGGGCTGTCAGAAGGGTCGCACACACATCTCATGAATAAGGGCTCCTGAAAAGTTAGCATGAACCTATGTAGTTCCAAGTATCTACATGGGCTGTATAGGGGCATAATAGAGGCTGTTGGAAGGGTCGCACACACACACCTACGTAGTATCTCATGAATAAGGGCTCTTGGAAGGGTAGCATGAACCTACTTAGTTCTAAGTGCCTACATGGGCTGGGACCCTAGTTCCAGGGATATTGTAAAAATGGGCAAAGTACAAAATTCACCTAATAGGGGCTGTCGGAAGGGTCGCACACACATCTACCTAGTATCTAATGAATAAGGGCTATCGAAACCTACATGGGCTGACACGCTAGATCTAGGGATATTGTCAAAATGGGCAGAGTACAAAATTCACCTAATAGGGGCTGTCGGAAGGGTACCACACACCTACTTAGTTCCAAGGACAGACATATGACGAGACTGGAATGTTACCCGCAGAAGCTATTCAAGGGCCACACAAACTTAGCATAGTAAGAAAAGGGACAATGTAATTTCAAGACACAGAGGGTTTGAAAGGGCAGCAATGACATTGTAAACATTTAATGGACAGGGACCCTCCAAAGGGTAAGACAGACCCATTTAGTTCCCGGGACATTGTATGTTACTTTAGAACTTCGCTCATTTTTACAAAGGGGCTGTCAGAAGGGTCGCACACACATCTCATGAATAAGGGCTCCTGAAAAGGTAGCATGAACCTATGTAGTTCCAAGTATCTACATGGGCTGTATAGGGGCATAATAGAGGCTGTTGGAAGGGTCGCACACACACACCTACGTAGTATCTCATGAATAAGGGCTCTTGGTAGGGTAGCATGAACCTACTTAGTTCTAAGTGCCTACCTACATGGGCTGGGACCCTAGTTCCAGGGATATTGTAAAAATGGGCAAAGTACAAAATTCACATAGAAAGGGGCTGTCGGAAGGGTCGCACACACACAACTACTTGGTATCTCATGAATAAGGGCACCTGTAAAAGTTGGCATAAACCTATGTAGTTCTAAGTATCTACATGGGCCCTAGAAAATATGTAAAGGGTCTTAAAAAAATCTAGACAGAGTCGAGCATGCTGACAATACGGGCAAAGCATAATTTCGAGACATAGGGTCTTTGAAATAACAAATTGGAGTTACCAGTGCATGGGACATTGAAAAAATAGGCCGGTATATAAATGTCACGTACAGGGGCTCCCGAAAGGGTAACAACTCTATTTAGTTCCAGGGATATTCTAAAAATGGGCAAAGTACAAAATTCACATAGAAAGGGGCTGTTGGAAGGGTCGCACACATACCTACCTAGTATCTAATGAATAAGGGCTATCGAAACCTACATGGGCTGGGACCCTAGTTCCAGGGATACCGTAAAAATGGGCAGAGTACAAAATTCACCTAATAGGGGCTGTCGGAAGGGTCGCACACACACCTACCTAGTATCTAATGAATAAGGGCTATCGAAACCTACATGGGCTGACACGCTAGATCTAGGGATATTGTCAAAATGGGCAGAGTACAAAATTCACCTAATAGGGGCTGTCAGAAGGGTACCACACTCCTACTTAGTTCCAAGGACCGACATATGACGAGACTGGAATGTTTATTTATTTATTTATTTATTTATTTATACAATATTGTTGGCCCTTGGGCCTATACAAGAGGATGCGATTGAGAATGACAAAGATATTGTTTGATGTTGGATAAAAAACTAGTGATAGAGGGAGATTCAACAATAGAGCTTGGGAGTTTGTTCCATTCACCAATGGTATGAGGAAAGAAGCTGTATAGGAAAGAAGCTGTATACCCGCAGAAGCTATTCAAGGGCCACACAAACTTAGCATAGTAAGAAAAGGGACAATGTAATTTCAAGACACAGAGGGTTTGAAAGGGCAGCAATGACATTGTAAACATTTAATGGACAGGGACCCTCCAAAGGGTAAGACAGACCCATTTAGTTCCCGGGACACTATGTTACTTTAGAACTTCGCTCATTTTTACAAAGGGGCTGTCAGAAGGGTCGCACACACATCTCATGAATAAGGGCTCCTGAAAAGATAGCATGAACCTATGTAGTTCCAAGTATCTTCTACATGGGCTGGGACCCTAGAAAATATGTAAAGGGTCTTAAAAAACCTAGACAGAGTCGAGCATGCTGAGAATACGGGCAAAGCATAATTTCGAGACGTAGGGTCTTTGAAATGGTAACTTGGACTTACTTAGTCCATGGGACATTGAAAAAATAGTCCGGTATATAAATGTCACGTACAGGGGCTCCCGAAAGGGTAACAACTCTATTTAGTTCGAGGGATATTGTAAAAATGGGCAAAGTACAAAATTCACATAGAAAGGGGCTGTCGGAAGGGTCGCACACACACAACTACTTGGTATCTCATGAATAAGGGCACCTGTAAAAGTTGGCATAAACCTATGTAGTTCCAAGTATCTACATGGGCCCTAGAAAATATGTAAAGGGTCTTAAAAAAATCTAGACAGAGTCGAGCATGCTGACAATACGGGCAAAGCATAATTTCGAGACGTAGGGTCTTTGAAATAACAAATTGGAGTTACCAGTGCATGGGACATTGAAAAAATAGGCCGGTATATAAATGTCACGTACAGGGGCTCCCGAAAGTGTAACAACTCTATTTAGTTCCAGGGATATTGTAAAAATGGGCAGAGTACAAAATTCACTTAATAGGGGCTGTTGGTTGGGTTGCACACACACACCTACGTAGTAGCCCATGAATAAGGGCTCTTGGAAGGGTAGCATGAACCTACTTAGTTCTAAGTTCCTATATGGGACCCTAGTTCCAGAGATATTCTAAAAATGGGCAAAGTACAAAATTCACATAGAAAGGGGCTGTTGGAAGGGTCGCACACATACCTACCTAGTATCTAATGAATAAGGGCTATCGAAACCTACATGGGCTGGGACCCTAGTTCCAGGGATACCGTAAAAATGGGCAGAGTACAAAATTCACCTAATAGGGGCTGTCGGAAGGGTCGCACACACACCTACCTAGTATCTAATGAATAAAGGCTATCGAAACCTACATGGGCTGACACGCTAGATCTAGGGATATTGTCAAAATGGGCAGAGTACAAAATTCACCTAATAGGGGCTGTCGGAAGGGTACCACACTCCTACTTAGTTCCAAGGACCGACATATGACGAGACTGGAATGTTACCCGCAGAAGCTATTCAAGGGCCACACAAACTTAGCATAGTAAGAAAAGGGACAATGTAATTTCAAGACACAGAGGGTTTGAAAGGGCAGCAATGACATTGTAAACATTTAATGGACAGGGACCCTCCAAAGGGTAAGACAGACCCATTTAGTTCCCGGGACACTATGTTACTTTAGAACTTCGCTCATTTTTACAAAGGGGCTGTCAGAAGGGTCGCACACACATCTCATGAATAAGGGCTCCTGAAAAGTTAGCATGAACCTATGTAGTTCCAAGTATCTACATGGGCTGTATAGGGGCATAATAGAGGCTGTTGGAAGGGTCGCACACACACACCTACGTAGTATCTCATGAATAAGGGCTCTTGGAAGGGTAGCATGAACCTACTTAGTTCTAAGTGCCTACATGGGCTGGAACCCTAGTTCCAGGGATATTGTAAAAATGGGCAAAGTACAAAATTCACCTAATAGGGGCTGTCGGAAGGGTCGCACACACATCTACCTAGTATCTAATGAATAAGGGCTATCGAAACCTACATGGGCTGACACGCTAGGTCTAGGGATATTGTCAAAATGGGCAGAGTACAAAATTCACCTAATAGGGGCTGTCGGAAGGGTACCACACACCTACTTAGTTCCAAGGACCGACATATGACGAGACTGGAATGTTACCCGCAAAAGCTATTCAAGGGCCACACAAACTTAGCATAGTAAGAAAAGGGACAATGTAATTTCAAGACACAGAGGGTTTGAAAGGGCAGCAATGACATTGTAAACATTTAATGGACAGGGACCCTCCAAAGGGTAAGACAGACCCATTTAGTTCCCGGGACACTATGTTACTTTAGAACTTCGCTCATTTTTACAAAGGGGCTGTCAGAAGGGTCGCACACACATCTCATGAATAAGGGCTCCTGAAAAGGTAGCATGAACCTATGTAGTTCCAAGTATCTACATGGGCTGGGACCCTAGAAAATATGTAAAGGGTCTTAAAAAACCTAAACAGAGTCGAGCATGCTGAGAATACGGGCAAAGCATAATTTTGAGACGTAGGGTCTTTGAAATGGTAACTTGGACTTACTTAGTCCATGGGACATTGAAAAAATAGGCCGGTATATAAATGTCACGTACAGGGGCTCCCGAAAGAGTAACAACTCTATTTAGTTCGAGGGATATTGTGAAAATGGGCAGGGTACAAAATTCACTTAATAGGGGCTGATGGAAGGGTCGCACACACACACCTACGTAGTATCTAATGAATAAGGGCTATCGAAACCTACATGAGCTGGGACCCTAGTTCCAGGGATACCGTAAAAATGGGCAGAGTACAAAATTCACCTAATAGGGGCTGTCGGAAGGGTCGCACACACATCTACCTAATATCTAATGAATAAGGGCTATCGAAACCTACATGGGCTGGGACGCTAGATCTAGGGATATTGTCAAAATGGGCAGAGTACAAAATTCACGTAATAGGGGCTGTCGGAAGGGTACCACACACCTACTTAGTTCCAAGGACCGACATATGACGAGACTGGAATGTTACCCGCAGAAGCTATTCAAGGGCCACACAAACTTAGCATAGTAAGAAAAGGGACAATGTAATTTCAAGACACAGAGGGTTTGAAAGGGCAGCAATGACATTGTAAACATTTAATGGACAGGGACCCTTCAAAGGGTAAGACAGACCCATTTAGTTCCCGGGACACTATGTTACTTTAGAACTTCGCTCATTTTTACAAAGGGGCTGTCAGAAGGGTCGCACACACATCTCATGAATAAGGGCTCCTGAAAAGTTAGCATGAACCTATGTAGTTCCAAGTATCTACATGGGCTGTATAGGGGCATAATAGAGGCTGTTGGAAGGGTCGCACACACACACCTACGTAGTATCTCATGAATAAGGGCTCTTGGAAGGGTAGCATGAACCTACTTAGTTCTAAGTGCCTACATGGGCTGGCACCCTAGTTCCAGGGATATTGTAAAAATGGGCAAAGTACAAAATTCACCTAATAGGGGCTGTCGGAAGGGTCGCACACACATCTACCTAGTATCTAATGAATAAGGGCTATCGAAACCTACATGGGCTGACACGCTAGATCTAGGGATATTGTCAAAATGGGCAGAGTACAAAATTGTCGGAAGGGTACCACACACCTACTTAGTTCCAAGGACCGACATATGACGAGACTGGAATGTTACCCGCAGAAGCTATTCAAGGGCCACACAAACTTAGCATAGTAAGAAAAGGGACAATGTAATTTCAAGACACAGAGGGTTTGAAAGGGCAGCAATGACATTGTAAACATTTAATGGACAGGGACCCTCCAAAGGGTAAGACAGACCCATTTAGTTCCCGGGACATTGTATGTTACTTTAGAACTTCGCTCATTTTTACAAAGGGGCTGTCAGAAGGGTCGCACACACATCTCATGAATAAGGGCTCCTGAAAAGTTAGCATGAACCTATGTAGTTCCAAGTATCTACATGGGCTGTATAGGGGCATAATAGAGGCTGTTGGAAGGGTCGCACACACACACCTACGTAGTATCTCATGAATAAGGGCTCTTGGAAGGGTAGCATGAACCTACTTAGTTCTAAGTGCCTACATGGGCTGGGACCCTAGTTCCAGGGATATTGTAAAAATGGGCAAAGTACAAAATTCACCTAATAGGGGCTGTCGGAAGGGTCGCACACACATCTACCTAGTATCTAATGAATAAGGGCTATCGAAACCTACATGGGCTGACACGCTAGATCTAGGGATATTGTCAAAATGGGCAGAGTACAAAATTGTCGGAAGGGTACCACACACCTACTTAGTTCCAAGGACCGACATATGACGAGACTGGAATGTTACCCGCAGAAGCTATTCAAGGGCCACACAAACTTAGCATAGTAAGAAAAGGGACAATGTAATTTCAAGACACAGAGGGTTTGAAAGGGCAGCAATGACATTGTAAACATTTAATGGACAGGGACCCTCCAAAGGGTAAGACAGACCCATTTAGTTCCCGGGACATTGTATGTTACTTTAGAACTTCGCTCATTTTTACAAAGGGGCTGTCAGAAGGGTCGCACACACATCTCATGAATAAGGGCTCCTGAAAAGTTAGCATGAACCTATGTAGTTCCAAGTATCTACATGGGCTGTATAGGGGCATAATAGAGGCTGTTGGAAGGGTCGCACACACACACCTACGTAGTATCTCATGAATAAGGGCTCTTGGAAGGGTAGCATGAACCTACTTAGTTCTAAGTGCCTACATGGGCTGGGACCCTAGTTCCAGGGATATTGTAAAAATGGGCAAAGTACAAAATTCACCTAATAGGGGCTGTCGGAAGGGTCGCACACACATCTACCTAGTATCTAATGAATAAGGGCTATCGAAACCTACATGGGCTGACACGCTAGATCTAGGGATATTGTCAAAATAGGCAGAGTACAAAATTGTCGGAAGGGTAATACACACCTACTTAGTTCCAAGGACCGACATATGACGAGACTGGAATGTTACCCGCAGAAGCTATTCAAGGGCCACACAAACGTAGCATAGTAAGAAAAGGGACAATGTAATTTCAAGACACAGAGGGTTTGAAAGGGCAGCAATGACATTGTAAACATTTAATGGACAGGGACGCTTCAAAGGGTAAGACAGACCCATTTAGTTCCCGGGACATTGTATGTTACTTTAGAACTTCGCTCATTTTTACAAAGGGGCTGTCAGAAGGGTCGCACACACATCTCATGAATAAGGGCTCCTGAAAAGTTAGCATGAACCTATGTAGTTCCAAGTATCTACATGGGCTGTATAGGGGCATAATAGAGGCTGTTGGAAGGGTCGCACACACACACCTACGTAGTATCTCATGAATAAGGTCTCTTGGAAGGGTAGCATGAACCTACTTAGTTCTAAGTGCCTACATGGGCTGGGACCCTAGTTCCAGGGATATTGTAAAAATGGGCAAAGTACAAAATTCACCTAATAGGGGCTGTCGGAAGGGTCGCACACACATCTACCTAGTATCTAATGAATAAGGGCTATCGAAACCTACATGGGCTGACACGCTAGATCTAGGGATATTGTCAAAATGGGCAGAGTACAAAATTCACCTAATAGGGGCTGTCGGAAGGGTACCACACACCTACTTAGTTCCAAGGACCGACATATGACGAGACTGGAATGTTACCCGCAGAAGCTATTCAAGGGCCACACAAACTTAGCATAGTAAGAAAAGGGACAATGTAATTTCAAGACACAGAGGGTTTGAAAGGGCAGCAATGACATTGTAAACATTTAATGGACAGGGACCCTTCAAAGGGTAAGACAGACCCATTTAGTTCCCGGGACATTGTATGTTACTTTAGAACTTCGCTCATTTTTACAAAGGGGCTGTCAGAAGGGTCGCACACACATCTCATGAATAAGGGCTCCTGAAAAGGTAGCATGAACCTATGTAGTTCCAAGTATCTACATGGGCTGTATAGGGGCATAATAGAGGCTGTTGGAAGGGTCGCACACACACACCTACGTAGTATCTCATGAATAAGGGCTCTTGGTAGGGTAGCATGAACCTACTTAGTTCTAAGTGCCTACCTACATGGGCTGGGACCCTAGTTCCAGGGATATTGTAAAAATGGGCAAAGTACAAAATTCACATAGAAAGGGGCTGTCGGAAGGGTCGCACACACACAACTACTTGGTATCTCATGAATAAGGGCACCTGTAAAAGTTGGCATAAACCTATGTAGTTCCAAGTATCTACATGGGCCCTAGAAAATATGTAAAGGGTCTTAAAAAAATCTAGACAGAGTCGAGCATGCTGACAATACGGGCAAAGCATAATTTCGAGACGTAGGGTCTTTGAAATAACAAATTGGAGTTACCAGTGCATGGGACATTGAAAAAATAGGCCGGTATATAAATGTCACGTACAGGGGCTCCCGAAAGGGTAACAACTCTATTTAGTTCCAGGGATATTGTAAAAATGGGCAGAGTACAAAATTCACTTAATAGGGGCTGTTGGTTGGGTTGCACACACACACCTACGTAGTAGCCCATGAATAAGGGCTCTTGGAAGGGTAGCATGAACCTACTTAGTTCTAAGTTCCTATATGGGACCCTAGTTCCAGAGATATTCTAAAAATGGGCAAAGTACAAAATTCACATAGAAAGGGGCTGTTGGAAGGGTCGCACACATACCTACCTAGTATCTAATGAATAAGGGCTATCGAAACCTACATGGGCTGACACGCTAGATCTAGGGATATTGTCAAAATGGGCAGAGTACAAAATTCACCTAATAGGGGCTGTCGGAAGGGTACCACACTCCTACTTAGTTCCAAGGACCGACATATGACGAGACTGGAATGTTACCCGCAGAAGCTATTCAAGGTCCACACAAACTTAGCATAGTAAGAAAAGGGACAATGTAATTTCAAGACACAGAGGGTTTGAAAGGGCAGCAATGACATTGTAAACATTTAATGGACAGGGACCCTCCAAAGGGTAAGACAGACCCATTTAGTTCCCGGGACACTATGTTACTTTAGAACTTCGCTCATTTTTACAAAGGGGCTGTCAGAAGGGTCGCACACACATCTCATGAATAAGGGCTCCTGAAAAGTTAGCATGAACCTATGTAGTTCCAAGTATCTACATGGGCTGTATAGGGGCATAATAGAGGCTGTTGGAAGGGTCGCACACACACACCTACGTAGTATCTCATGAATAAGGGCTCTTGGAAGGGTAGCATGAACCTACTTAGTTCTAAGTGCCTACATGGGCTGGGACCCTAGTTCCAGGGATATTGTAAAAATGGGCAAAGTACAAAATTCACCTAATAGGGGCTGTCGGAAGGGTCGCACACACATCTACCTAGTATCTAATGAATAAGGGCTATCGAAACCTACATGGGCTGACACGCTAGGTCTAGGGATATTGTCAAAATGGGCAGAGTACAAAATTCACCTAATAGGGGCTGTCGGAAGGGTACCACACACCTACTTAGTTCCAAGGACCGACATATGACGAGACTGGAATGTTACCCGCAGAAGCTATTCAAGGGCCACACAAACTTAGCATAGTAAGAAAAGGGACAATGTAATTTCAAGACACAGAGGGTTTGAAAGGGCAGCAATGACATTGTAAACATTTAATGGACAGGGACCCTCCAAAGGGTAAGACAGACCCATTTAGTTCCCGGGACACTATGTTACTTTAGAACTTCGCTCATTTTTACAAAGGGGCTGTCAGAAGGGTCGCACACACATCTCATGAATAAGGGCTCCTGAAAAGGTAGCATGAACCTATGTAGTTCCAAGTATCTACATGGGCTGTATAGGGGCATAATAGAGGCTGTTGGAAGGGTCGCACACACACACCTACGTAGTATCTCATGAATAAGGGCTCTTGGAAGGGTAGCATGAACCTACTTAGTTCTAAGTGCCTACATGGGCTGGCACCCTAGTTCCAGGGATATTGTAAAAATGGGCAAAGTACAAAATTCACATAGAAAGGGGCTGTCGGAAGGGTCGCACACACACAACTACTTGGTATCTCATGAATAAGGGCACCTGTAAAAGTTGGCATAAACCTATGTAGTTCTAAGTATCTACATGGGCCCTAGAAAATATGTAAAGGGTCTTAAAAAAATCTAGACAGAGTCGAGCATGCTGACAATACGGGCAAAGCATAATTTCGAGACGTAGGGTCTTTGAAATAACAAATTGGACTTACCAGTGCATGGGACATTGAAAAAATAGGCCGGTATATAAATGTCACGTACAGGGGCTCCCGAAAGGGTAACAACTCTATTTAGTTCCAGGGATATTGTAAAAATGGGCAGAGTACAAAATTCACTTAATAGGGGCTGTTGGTAGGGTCGCACACACACACCTACGTAGTAGCCCATGAATAAGGGCTCTTGGAAGGGTAGCATGAACCTACTTAGTTCTAAGTTCCTATATGGGACCCTAGTTCCAGAGATATTCTAAAAATGGGCAAAGTACAAAATTCACATAGAAAGGGGCTGTTGGAAGGGTCGCACACATACCTACCTATTATCTAATGAATAAGGGCTATCGAGACCTACACGGGCTGGGACGCTAGATCTAGGGATATTGTCAAAATGGGCAGAGTACAAAATTCACCTAATAGGGGCTGTCGGAAGGGTCGCACACACATCTACCTAGTATCTAATGAATAAGGGCTATCGAAACCTACATGGGCTGACACGCTAGATCTAGGGATATTGTCAAAATGGGCAGAGTACAAAATTCCCCTAATAGGGGCTGTCGGCAGGGTACCACACACCTACTTAGTTCCAAAGACCGACATATGACGAGACTGGAATGTTACCCGCAGAAGCTATTCAAGGGCCACACAAACTTAGCATAGTAAGAAAAGGGACAATGTAATTTCAAGACACAGAGGGTTTGAAAGGGCAGCAATGACATTGTAAACATTTAATGGACAGGGACCCTCCAAAGGGTAAGACAGACCCATTTAGCTCCGGGGACACTATGTTACTTTAGAACTTCGCTCATTTTTACAAAGGGGCTGTCAGAAGGGTCGCACACACATCTCATGAATAAGGGCTCCTGAAAAGTTAGCATGAACCTATGTAGTTCCAAGTATCTACATGGGCTGTATAGGGGCATAATAGAGGCTGTTGGAAGGGTCGCACACACACACCTACGTAGTATCTCATGAATAAGGGCTCTTGGAAGGGTAGCATGAACCTACTTAGTTCTAAGTGCCTACATGGGCTGGGACCCTAGTTCCAGGGATATTGTAAAAATGGGCAAAGTACAAAATTCACCTAATAGGGGCTGTCGGAAGGGTCGCACACACATCTCATGAAAAAGTGCTCCTGAAAAGATAGCATGAACCTATGTAGTTCCAAGTATCTTCTACATGGGCTGGGACCCTAGAAAATATGTAAAGGGTCTTAAAAAACCTAGACAGAGTCGAGCATGCTGAGAATACGGGCAAAGCATAATTTCGAGACGTAGGGTCTTTGAAATGGGAACTTGGACTTACTTAGTCCATGGGACATTGAAAAAATAGTCCGGTATATAAATGTCACGTACAGGGGCTCCCGAAAGGGTAACAACTCTATTTAGTTCGAGGGATATTGTAAAAATGGGCAAAGTACAAAATTCACATAGAAAGGGGCTGTCGGAAGGGTCGCACACACACAACTACTTGGTATCTCATGAATAAGGGCACCTGTAAAAGTTGGCATAAACCTATGTAGTTCTAAGTATCTACATGGGCCCTAGAAAATATGTAAAGGGTCTTAAAAAAATCAAGACAGAGTCGAGCTTGCTGACAATACGGGCAAAGCATAATTTCGAGACGTAGGGTCTTTGAAATAACAAATTGGACTTACCAGTCCATGGGACATTGAAAAAATAGGCCGGTTTATAAATGTCACGTACAGGGGCTCCCGAAAGGGTAACAACTCTATTTAGTTCGAGGGATATTGTGAAAATGGGCAGGGTACAAAATTCACTTAATAGGGGCTGATGGAAGGGTCGCACACACACACACCTACGTAGTATCTAATGAATAAGGGCTATCGAAACCTAAATGGGCTGGGACCCTAGTTCCAGGGATATTGTAAAAATGGGCAGAGTACAAAATTCACTTAATAGGGGCTGTTGGTTGGGTTGCACACACACACCTACGTAGTAGCCCATGAATAAGGGCTCTTGGAAGGGTAGCATGAACCTACTTAGTTCTAAGTTCCTATATGGGACCCTAGTTCCAGAGATATTGTAAAAATGGGCAAAGTACAAAATTCACATAGAAAGGGGCTGTTGGAAGGGTCGCACACATACCTACCTATTATCTAATGAATAAGGGCTATCGAAACCTACACGGGCTGGGACCCTAGTTCCAGGGATACCGTAAAAATGGGCAGAGTAGTAAATTCACCTAATAGGGGCTGTCGGAAGGGTCGCACACACACCAACCTAGTATCTAATGAATAAGGGGTATCGAAACCTACATGGGCTGGGACGCTAGATCTAGGGATATTGTCAAAATGGGCAGAGTACAAAATTCACCTAATAGGGGCTGTCGGAAGGGTACCACACTCCTACTTAGTTCCAAGGACCGACATATGACGAGACTGGAATGTTACCCGCAGAAGCTATTCAAGGGCCACACAAACTTAGCATAGTAAGAAAAGGGACAATGTAATTTCAAGACACAGAGGGTTTGAAAGGGCAGCAATGACATTGTAAACATTTAATGGACAGGGACCCTCCAAAGGGTAAGACAGACCCATTTAGTTCCCGGGACACTATGTTACTTTAGAACTTCGCTCATTTTTACAAAGGGGCTGTGAGAAGGGTCGCACACACATCTCATGAATAAGGGATCCTGAAAAGGTAATATGAACCTATGTAGTTCCAAGTATCTACATGGGCTGTATAGGGGCATAATAGAGGCTGTTGGAAGGGTCGCACACACACACCTACGTAGTATCTCATGAATAAGGGCTCTTGGTAGGGTAGCATGAACCTACTTAGTCCTAAGTGCCTACCTACATGGGCTGGGACCCTAGTTCCAGGGATATTGTAAAAATGGGCAAAGTACAAAATTCACATAGAAAGGGGCTGTCGGAAGGGTCGCACACACACAACTACTTGGTATATCATGAATAAGGGCACCTGTAAAAGTTGGCATAAACCTATGTAGTTCCAAGTATCTACATGGGCCCTAGAAAATATGTAAAGGGTCTTAAAAAAATCTAGACAGAGTCGAGCATGCTGACAATACGGGCAAAGCATAATTTCGAGACGTAGGGTCTTTGAAATAACAAATTGGAGTTACCAGTGCATGGGACATTGAAAAAATAGGCCGGTATATAAATGTCACGTACAGGGGCTCCCGAAAGGGTAACAACTCTATTTAGTTCCAGGGATATTGTAAAAATGGGCAGAGTACAAAATTCACTTAATAGGGGCTGTTGGTTGGGTTGCACACACACACCTACGTAGTAGCCCATGAATAAGGGCTCTTGGAAGGGTAGCATGAACCTACTTAGTTCTAAGTTCCTATATGGGACCCTAGTTCCAGAGATATTCTAAAAATGGGCAAAGTACAAAATTCACATAGAAAGGGGCTGTTGGAAGGGTCGCACACATACCTACCTAGTATCTAATGAATAAGGGCTATCGAAACCTACATGGGCTGACACGCTAGGTCTAGGGATATTGTCAAAATGGGCAGAGTACAAAATTCACCTAATAGGGGCTGTCGGAAGGGTACCACACACCTACTTAGTTCCAAGGACCGACATATGACGAGACTGGAATGTTACCCGCAGAAGCTATTCAAGGGCCACACAAACTTAGCATAGTAAGAAAAGGGACAATGTAATTTCAAGACACAGAGGGTTTGAAAGGGCAGCAATGACATTGTAAACATTTAATGGACAGGGACCCTCCAAAGGGTAAGACAGACCCATTTAGTTCCCGGGACACTATGTTACTTTAGAACTTCGCTCATTTTTACAAAGGGGCTGTCAGAAGGGTCGCACACACATCTCATGAATAAGGGCTCCTGAAAAGGTAGCATGAACCTATGTAGTTCCAAGTATCTACATGGGCTGGGACCCTAGAAAATATGTAAAGGGTCTTAAAAAACCTAAACAGAGTCGAGCATGCTGAGAATACGGGCAAAGCATAATTTTGAGACGTAGGGTCTTTGAAATGGTAACTTGGACTTACTTAGTCCATGGGACATTGAAAAAATAGGCCGGTATATAAATGTCACGTACAGGGGCTCCCGAAAGAGTAACAACTCTATTTAGTTCGAGGGATATTGTGAAAATGGGCAGGGTACAAAATTCACTTAATAGGGGCTGATGGAAGGGTCGCACACACACACCTACGTAGTATCTAATGAATAAGGGCTATCGAAACCTACATGAGCTGGGACCCTAGTTCCAGGGATACCGTAAAAATGGGCAGAGTACAAAATTCACCTAATAGGGGCTGTCGGAAGGGTCGCACACACATCTACCTAATATCTAATGAATAAGGGCTATCGAAACCTACATGGGCTGGGACGCTAGATCTAGGGATATTGTCAAAATGGGCAGAGTACAAAATTCACGTAATAGGGGCTGTCGGAAGGGTACCACACACCTACTTAGTTCCAAGGACCGACATATGACGAGACTGGAATGTTACCCGCAGAAGCTATTCAAGGGCCACACAAACTTAGCATAGTAAGAAAAGGGACAATGTAATTTCAAGACACAGAGGGTTTGAAAGGGCAGCAATGACATTGTAAACATTTAATGGACAGGGACCCTTCAAAGGGTAAGACAGACCCATTTAGTTCCCGGGACATTGTATGTTACTTTAGAACTTCGCTCATTTTTACAAAGGGGCTGTCAGAAGGGTCGCACACACATCTCATGAATAAGGGCTCCTGAAAAGTTAGGATGAACCTATGTAGTTCCAAGTATCTACATGGGCTGTATAGGGGCATAATAGAGGCTGTTGGAAGGGGCGCACACACACACCTACGTAGTATCTCATGAATAAGGGCTCTTGGAAGGGTAGCATGAACCTACTTAGTTCTAAGTGCCTACATGGGCTGGGACCCTAGTTCCAGGGATATTGTAAAAATGGGCAAAGTACAAAATTCACCTAATAGGGGCTGTCGGAAGGGTCGCACACACATCTACCTAGTATCTAATGAATAAGGGCTATCGAAACCTACATGGGCTGACACGCTAGGTCTAGGGATATTGTCAAAATGGGCAGAGTACAAAATTGTCGGAAGGGTACCACACACCTACTTAGTTCCAAGGACCGACATATGACGAGACTGGAATGTTACCCGCAGAAGCTATTCAAGGGCCACACAAACTTAGCATAGTAAGAAAAGGGACAATGTAATTTCAAGACACAGAGGGTTTGAAAGGGCAGCAATGACATTGTAAACATTTAATGGACAGGGACCCTCCAAAGGGTAAGACAGACCCATTTAGTTCCCGGGACATTGTATGTTACTTTAGAACTTCGCTCATTTTTACAAAGGGGCTGTCAGAAGGGTCGCACACACATCTCATGAATAAGGGCTCCTGAAAAGTTAGCATGAACCTATGTAGTTCCAAGTATCTACATGGGCTGTATAGGGGCATAATAGAGGCTGTTGGAAGGGTCGCACACACACACCTACGTAGTATCTCATGAATAAGGGCTCTTGGAAGGGTAGCATGAACCTACTTAGTTCTAAGTGCCTACATGGGCTGGGACCCTAGTTCCAGGGATATTGTAAAAATGGGCAAAGTACAAAATTCACCTAATAGGGGCTGTCGGAAGGGTCGCACACACATCTCATGAAAAAGTGCTCCTGAAAAGATAGCATGAACCTATGTAGTTCCAAGTATCTTCTACATGGGCTGGGACCCTAGAAAATATGTAAAGGGTCTTAAAAAACCTAGACAGAGTCGAGCATGCTGAGAATACGGGCAAAGCATAATTTCGAGACGTAGGGTCTTTGAAATGGGAACTTGGACTTACTTAGTCCATGGGACATTGAAAAAATAGTCCGGTATATAAATGTCACGTACAGGGGCTCCCGAAAGGGTAACAACTCTATTTAGTTCGAGGGATATTGTAAAAATGGGCAAAGTACAAAATTCACATAGAAAGGGGCTGTCGGAAGGGTCGCACACACACAACTACTTGGTATCTCATGAATAAGGGCACCTGTAAAAGTTGGCATAAACCTATGTAGTTCTAAGTATCTACATGGGCCCTAGAAAATATGTAAAGGGTCTTAAAAAAATCAAGACAGAGTCGAGCTTGCTGACAATACGGGCAAAGCATAATTTCGAGACGTAGGGTCTTTGAAATAACAAATTGGACTTACCAGTCCATGGGACATTGAAAAAATAGGCTGGTTTATAAATGTCACGTACAGGGGCTCCCGAAAGGGTAACAACTCTATTTAGTTCGAGGGATATTGTGAAAATGGGCAGGGTACAAAATTCACTTAATAGGGGCTGATGGAAGGGTCGCACACACACACACCTACGTAGTATCTAATGAATAAGGGCTATCGAAACCTAAATGGGCTGGGACCCTAGTTCCAGGGATATTGTAAAAATGGGCAGAGTACAAAATTCACTTAATAGGGGCTGTTGGTTGGGTTGCACACACACACCTACGTAGTAGCCCATGAATAAGGGCTCTTGGAAGGGTAGCATGAACCTACTTAGTTCTAAGTTCCTATATGGGACCCTAGTTCCAGAGATATTGTAAAAATGGGCAAAGTACAAAATTCACATAGAAAGGGGCTGTTGGAAGGGTCGCACACATACCTACCTATTATCTAATGAATAAGGGCTATCGAAACCTACACGGGCTGGGACCCTAGTTCCAGGGATACCGTAAAAATGGGCAGAGTAGTAAATTCACCTAATAGGGGCTGTCGGAAGGGTCGCACACACACCAACCTAGTATCTAATGAATAAGGGGTATCGAAACCTACATGGGCTGGGACGCTAGATCTAGGGATATTGTCAAAATGGGCAGAGTACAAAATTCACCTAATAGGGGCTGTCGGAAGGGTACCACACTCCTACTTAGTTCCAAGGACCGACATATGACGAGACTGGAATGTTACCCGCAGAAGCTATTCAAGGGCCACACAAACTTAGCATAGTAAGAAAAGGGACAATGTAATTTCAAGACACAGAGGGTTTGAAAGGGCAGCAATGACATTGTAAACATTTAATGGACAGGGACCCTCCAAAGGGTAAGACAGACCCATTTAGTTCCCGGGACACTATGTTACTTTAGAACTTCGCTCATTTTTACAAAGGGGCTGTGAGAAGGGTCGCACACACATCTCATGAATAAGGGATCCTGAAAAGGTAATATGAACCTATGTAGTTCCAAGTATCTACATGGGCTGTATAGGGGCATAATAGAGGCTGTTGGAAGGGTCGCACACACACACCTACGTAGTATCTCATGAATAAGGGCTCTTGGTAGGGTAGCATGAACCTACTTAGTCCTAAGTGCCTACCTACATGGGCTGGGACCCTAGTTCCAGGGATATTGTAAAAATGGGCAAAGTACAAAATTCACATAGAAAGGGGCTGTCGGAAGGGTCGCACACACACAACTACTTGGTATATCATGAATAAGGGCACCTGTAAAAGTTGGCATAAACCTATGTAGTTCCAAGTATCTACATGGGCCCTAGAAAATATGTAAAGGGTCTTAAAAAAATCTAGACAGAGTCGAGCATGCTGACAATACGGGCAAAGCATAATTTCGAGACGTAGGGTCTTTGAAATAACAAATTGGAGTTACCAGTGCATGGGACATTGAAAAAATAGGCCGGTATATAAATGTCACGTACAGGGGCTCCCGAAAGGGTAACAACTCTATTTAGTTCCAGGGATATTGTAAAAATGGGCAGAGTACAAAATTCACTTAATAGGGGCTGTTGGTTGGGTTGCACACACACACCTACGTAGTAGCCCATGAATAAGGGCTCTTGGAAGGGTAGCATGAACCTACTTAGTTCTAAGTTCCTATATGGGACCCTAGTTCCAGAGATATTCTAAAAATGGGCAAAGTACAAAATTCACATAGAAAGGGGCTGTTGGAAGGGTCGCACACATACCTACCTAGTATCTAATGAATAAGGGCTATCGAAACCTACATGGGCTGACACGCTAGGTCTAGGGATATTGTCAAAATGGGCAGAGTACAAAATTCACCTAATAGGGGCTGTCGGAAGGGTACCACACACCTACTTAGTTCCAAGGACCGACATATGACGAGACTGGAATGTTACCCGCAGAAGCTATTCAAGGGCCACACAAACTTAGCATAGTAAGAAAAGGGACAATGTAATTTCAAGACACAGAGGGTTTGAAAGGGCAGCAATGACATTGTAAACATTTAATGGACAGGGACCCTCCAAAGGGTAAGACAGACCCATTTAGTTCCCGGGACACTATGTTACTTTAGAACTTCGCTCATTTTTACAAAGGGGCTGTCAGAAGGGTCGCACACACATCTCATGAATAAGGGCTCCTGAAAAGGTAGCATGAACCTATGTAGTTCCAAGTATCTACATGGGCTGGGACCCTAGAAAATATGTAAAGGGTCTTAAAAAACCTAAACAGAGTCGAGCATGCTGAGAATACGGGCAAAGCATAATTTTGAGACGTAGGGTCTTTGAAATGGTAACTTGGACTTACT